>NC_047028.1:13696341-13715340 GCF_902652985.1 Pecten maximus | reverse complement strand
TTAACATCAGAAGTTAATTATTTTATGACATAGTGTTATATATATATTTCCTATTTCTCAGAAAAAATCAAATTATAAATGAATATTATTCAAAATACATTCATTGTGTGTTAATATTGGTCTGAAATCTTGTATACATTGTCTATATATACAAATGTATTTTTTTTTTATTGTTTTTGATTATTACAGACATAAAATGTCATTTTTGCGTCTTAGAAACTCCTAAGTATATCGGGATATACAAGTCTCTGACTAAAATGATCAGCATTTTAGACTTATAAATATTGAAAAAAAAAATACAAAATTATGATTGAAATATTGTTATAAATCAGAGATGCTAATAATGATATAGATTCATTTCATGAATAATGTTTTAAATATTGATTGAAATATTTTGTTTTATTGCAAATTATGTTAGGGGATGAAGTAGAGTTATTGTAGCACAACTTTGATATTCATGTAATCAAAATGATACTGTTTCATTGCATGGTTAATGATCTTTAGGAAATAATTTATCAAAGAATATTTATTTAAATGCTAAAATATTTTTCTAAGAATATTAATTTACAATTAAAATTATATTAAAAAAATCGTTGCCAGCGGTATTCGAACCCGTACATAAGTGAATCACGTGACCGGAAGTAATCGATGTGCAATCTGGGATACGGCCAGGTAATGACGGGCACATGTTATCGTGATGAACTGCTTGAATGAATTCTTTATAGGTCTTTTTCCAGATGTTACGTTGACTTGCAGTATATATTTATATGTTATTACACATGGTCTACATTCCTGAGTAGTAATGAACCTCTTACATACGATACATTATGGCCTTGTCAGTTGAGTGATGTCCGGTCCCGTAGGCTAAACATCCCTACTGCGTAATTACGGAACCATGGAATTGATACATGTTACACAAAGTGTTATATTGTTTTGTTTATAAAATCGGATGTAGAAGATACTAGCAGCAATGTTTTAGCATTTACCGAGCGGTCCATTGGATTTATTATCTGTTCAAGATCGGACAAGCGCACACTATATTTCTTACAGAAGAATATTCCTCCTATACTACGACACCATGATGGGTGCAAATTTAAAGGGGATCGTCAGAATATTGTAGGGCATTTGTTCTTTGTACAGTATTTCCCTCATCTATGATTGATATACATCTAACCTTGAAATTGATCAGGACTTAGAGACACTTGTTTCTTGTCCAGATTAAACAGGTATCCCTAGACCTACACAATCATGTTTAATGAATATTTCTCGCACTTGTACAATCAAATTACAGTATAGATACTAGTATTTTCTTTATCTTATGTCAACAAAATTTAAGATGCGTCTGCAACTGTGAACAGATTCAATCATTTAATGTATGCACAATCAAATAAAAAACTTGCATACTTAAATTCTAAATGCTTTGTTTTTGTTTATCTGCATTGATTTTGAATGACCTTACCTATTCACAAGTCACAATAAACTTTTCTCTGCACTTTAGTTCTCCCTTCCCACTTCTCCCTTAACATGGGAGCCAGTACTGGTCAGCTTTTTTTATTATCGGATGTTAGCGGACCGTGGCTCGATCTCATCCAGAGACTGTCCGATACCTGTCCCTATCCTGATCTGATAATGTTGATTAAAACATACCAAAAACCATCTAAAACGATAATGTATATGTTAACAGCTATGTTTAGACCTACTTATTGATTATGGATTAATTAATTAGTCCATTGATGCCCAAATGTTGAGCGAGTACGTTATGTAACAGGGGAGGAGAAAATGTAGTGGCCAGACTGTCACTGGGGTTCAAACCCGAGACCCTCCAAACACTAGCTGGTTGCTCTACCAATTGAGCTACCTGGTCACTGATGATCAACCCAGTCCAGTCCCGCTATACACGTCACCTCCCTCCTTTTTTCCAAGTCTTCGCCCTCGAAGACACACAAGACCCTTATACCACCACTGTGGGTATTTTAGTTGGGCGCCAATTTTGTAACAGGAGAGGAGAAAATGTAGTGGCCAGACTGGGATTCGAACCCGGGACCCTCCGAACACTAGCCTGATGCTCTACCGATTGAGCTACCTGGTCACCGATGATCGACCCAGTCCAGTCCCGCTACAGTTACATTGTAAATATATAACATGTTACTGAATATATTATTATAAAATTTCAAAACATTTATTTAATCACAGAAAGTCTGCTTCCATGGTTTCATATAGTTCTGCTTGTTTTAATGCATATTAATTGTACTCCTATTTTTAGCCCACCATCATCAGATGGTGGGCTATTCAAATCGCCCTGCGTCCGTGGTCCGTCGTCCGGCCGTCCGTCCGTCCGTCCCTCCCTCCGTCCGTCCGTCCGTCCGTCCGTAAACAATTCTTGTTATCGCTAATCCTCAGAAAGTACTGAAGGGATCTTTCTCAAATTTCATATGTAGGTTCCCCTTGGTGCCTAGTTATGCATATTGCATTTTGGGACCGATCGGAAAAAAACATGGCCGACAGGCAGCCATCTTGGATTTTGACAATTGAAGTTTGTTATCGCTATTTCTAAGAAAGTACTGAAGGGATCTTTCTCAAATTTGATATGTGGGTTTCCCTTGGTGCCTAGTTATGCATATTGCATTTTGGGACCGATCGGAAAACAACATGGCCGACGGGCAGCCATCTTGGATTTTGACCATTGAAGTTTGTTATCGCTATTTCTGAGAAAGTACTGAAGGGATCTTTCTCAAATTTGATATGTAGGTTTCCCTTGGTGCCTAGTTATGCATATTGCATTTTGGGACCGATCGGAAAACAACATGGCCGACGGGCAGCCATCTTGGATTTTGACCATTGAAGTTTGTTATCGCTATTTCTAAGAAAGTACTGAAGGGATCTTTCTCAAATTTCATATGTAGGTTTCCCTTGGTGCCTAGTTATGCATATTGCATTTTGAGACCGATCTGAAAACAACATGGCCGACAGGCAGCCATCTTGTATTTTGACAATTGAAGTTTGTTATCGCTATTTCTGTGAAAGTACTAAAGGGATATTTTTCATATTTGTTATGTAGGTTCCCCTTGGTGCTTAGTTATGCATATAGCATTTTGAGACCAATCGGAAAACAACATGGCCGACAGGCAGCCATCTTGGATTTTGACCATTAAAGTTTGTTATTGCCATTTCTGAGAAAGTACTGAAGGGATCTTTCTCAAATTTCATATGTAGGTTCCCCTTGGTGCCTAGTAATGCATATCGCATTTTGGGACTGATCGGAAAACAACATGGCCGACAGGCAGCCATCTTGGATTTTGACCATAGAAGTTTGTTATCGCTATTTCTGAGAAAGTTTTGATTGGATCTTTCTCCAATTTCATATGTAGGTTCCCCTTGGTGCCTAGTTATGCATATTGCATTTTGAGACCAATCAGAAAACAACATGGCCGACAGGCAGCCATCTTGGATTTCGAAAATTGAAACTGGTTATCACTATTACTAAGAAACTAATGAAGGGATCTTCCTGAAATTTCATATGTAGGTTCCCCCAGGTGCCTTGTTATGCATATTGCATTTTGAGACCAATCCGAAAACAACATGGCCGACAAGCAGCCATCTTGGATTTTGACAATTGAAGTTTGTTATCACTATTTCTCAGAAAGCACTGAAGGAATCTTTCTCAAATTCCATATATATAGGTTCCCCTTGGTGCCTAAATCTTAAATTTTATATATAGGTTTCCCTTGTTAGTCCACCATCATCAGATGGTGGGCTATTCAAATCGCCCTGCGTCCGTGGTCCGTCGTCCGTCCGTCCCTCCGTCCGTCCGCCCGTCCCTCCGTCCGTCCGTCCGTAAACAATTCTTGTTATCGCTAATCCTCAGAGAGTACTGAAGGGATCTTTCCCAAATTTTATATGTGGGTTCCCCTTGGTGCCTAGTTATGCATATTGCATTTTGAGACCAATCGGAAAACAACATGGCCGACAGGCAGCCATCTTGGATTTTGACAATTGAAGTTTGTTATCGCTATTTCTGAGAAAGTACTGAAGGGATCTTTCTCAAATTTCATATGTAGGCTTCCCTTGGTGCCTAGTTATGCATATTGCATTTTGAGACCAATCGGAAAACAACATGGCCGACAGGCAGCCATCTTGGATTTTGATAATTGAAGTTTGTTATCGCTATTTCTGAGAAAGTACTGAAGGGATCTTTCTCAAATTTCATATGTAGGCTTCCCTTGGTGCCTAGTTATGCATATTGCATTTTGAGACCAATCGGAAAACAACATGGCCGACAGGCAGCAATCTTGGATTTTGATAATTGAAATTTGTTATCGCTATTTCTGAGAAAGTACTGAAGGGATCTTTCTTAAATTTCATATGTAGGTTCCCCTTGGTGCCTAGTTATGCATATTGCATTTTGAGACCAATCGGAAAACAACATGGCCGACAGGCAGCCATCTTGGATTTTGACAATTGAAGTTTGTTATCGCTATTTCTGAGAAAGTACTGAAGGGATCTTTCTGAAATTTCATATGTAGATTTCCCTTGGTGCCTAGTTATGCATATTGCATTTTGAGACCAATCGGAAAACAACATGGCCGACAGGCAGCCATCTTGGATTTTGACAATTGAAGTTTGTTATCGCTATTTCTGAGAAAGTACTGATGGGATCTTTCTCAAATTTCATATGTAGATTCCCCTTGGTGCCTAGTTATGCATATTGCATTTTGAGACTAATCGGAAAACAACATGGCCGACAGGCAGCCATCTTGGATTTTGACAATTGAAGTTTGTTATCGCTATTTCTCAGATACTTATGAAGGGATCTTTCTGAAATTTCATATGTAGGTTTCCCTCGGTGCCTAGTTATGCATATTGCATTTCGAGACTAATCTGAAAACAACATGGCCGACAGGCAGCCATCTTGGATTTTGACAATTGAAGTTTGTTATCACTATTTCTCAGAAAGTACTGAAGGGATCTTTCTGAAATTTCATATGTAGGTTCCCCTCTGTGCCTAGTTATGAATATTGCATTTTGAGACTATTCGGAAAACAACATGGCCGACAGGCAGTCATCTTGGATTTTGACAATTGAAGTTTGTTATCGCTATTTCTCAGAAAGTACTGAAGGGATCTTTCTCAAATTTCTTATGTAGGTTTCCCTCAGTGCGTAGTTATGCATATTGCATTTTGAGACCAATCGAAAAACAACATGGCCGACAGGCAGCCATCTTGGATTTTGACAATTGAAGATTGTTAGCGCTATTTATCAGAAATTGCTGAAAGGATCTTTCTGAATTTCATTTGTAGGTTGCCCTCTGTGTCTAGTTATACATATTGGATTTTGAGACCAGTCAGAAAACAACCTGGCTGACAGGCAGCCATCTTGTATTTTGAAAATTGAAGTTTGTTATCGCTATTGTACAGAAGGTACTGAAGGGATCTTTCTCAAATTTCATATGTAGGTTCCCCTTGGTCCCTGGTATTGCATTTTGGGACCAATCGGAAAACAACATGGCCGACAGACAGCCATTATCGCTAAATCTTAAATTTTATATATAGGTTCCCCTTGTTTGAAAAGTACTAGATCTAGAGGGCTGTTTCTGAATTTACACAGATTAGTAAGACTTAGAAGAAGGGAAAAGTAGAGAAAAGATCAATCTGACATGGAACCTATAAAGATCATTCAATGGTGGGCGCCAAGATCCCTCTGGGATCTCTTGTTTGAAAAGTACTAGAGGTTTCTTCTGAGTTTACACAGATTAGTAAGACTTAGAAGAAGAAAAAAGTAGAGAAAAGATCAATCTGACATGGAACCTATAAAGAACATTCAATGGTGGGCGCCAAGATCCCTCTGGGATCTCTTGTTGATAAACCTGATTGAAAACAAGTATGGCAGCATTTACAAGTGAAAGAGAGTTAAGTTATTGAGTGGTCGGGTGGCACAGTGTTAACACACTTGCCTTTCATCAAGACGGCTGGGGTTCGATTCCCTGACTGGACGTGAATAGGTTTGGGGTCACCTTCACGACCACGTGGGTTTTCCCTGGGTACTCGTTTCCTCCTACAGTAAGACCCTCGCACGCTTCCATCCGGGCCAACGAGATCGATTAATATAAGTTAATATAACTTGTTTCAAAATTGTTGTAAAATAAATAAAGTTCAATTTATATTTATAGTTATATTGGAAACTAATAATTGCTGCTTCTTGGATATAAATATGGACACAAGTTCTGTAAATATGTGTATTTTACGATTCATACCTAGATAGAACAAGGTTAGTGGCATCGTATGAAATGTGAGTTTAAAGGGGCATTCCTTCATTTGAAAAAAGTTTAGTCTTCAAAATAGGACTTTATTGAAAATATGTATTTTTCCCAGGTAGTAGAAATTTAAATCTTTACATTAATACGAAAGTTTTACTCACAATGTAAACCAACGTTCTTCAAATATTACGTCTTTAAAATTCATAATTCGCCCTGAAATATCACTAATTATCACAAAGAAAGACAGTATTTGTGTACCATTTGACATTTTTCTGTGCATAAAACTACGTTACGACGCTATTTTCATTACTGGTAGGCACAAACCTTCATTTAATATTCGTTAGGATATAAATTTCAACAATAGAAATTTAGCATTTTTCTGATGCCCAAATGAAGGAATACCCCTTTAATACATTTTGAACGACTTTGATTTGCCGTGTCCCAGGCAACAAGGCATGTGGGAAGTGGCAATTGGAGGTTGTAACATGACGCATATCAAAAGTTTCTCATTGTGTTAAAACTCTGATATTGTTGGAGTACCTTCCCACAAGTAATATATCGTTTTAAATCACTTTTCAAACATGAGTTATTATACCCCCGCGTAAAGAAGTTAGGGGTGGTATAATGGAATAGGCCTGTCTACGTCCGTCCATCTGTTGTCCCATAATCTTGTCTGGACAACAACACCTAAACTGCTGGGCCAATTTCTAGTTAACTTGATACAAATATAAAGGACCATACATGTGCAGATGTGCATCCTTTTTTTTTTTTTTTTTGTAAATTTTGGATGATGTGGTAACCGGTCACTATAAACAGGTTTTTTGTCGCAAAATCTTGTCCGCACAACTCCTAAACTGCTGAGCCAATTTCAATGAAACTTCACTTAAATATAAAGGACCATGTGCAGATGTATGTTTTTTTTTTTCCTCAAAATTTTGGTTGCTTAAACAGATTTTTCGCAGAACAACTGTACAGATTTGGGCTGTTAATAGTTTGGCCTTACAGAGACAATGTAGGATGGAAAGGCACAATTGCCAAGCCAAAGGATTTGATTGGTTGAAACCTTGTCCAAGTTTGATTGAATGTGATGAAACTTGTATCATAGCGAGGTTACTGCATTTATGTTGTGCAGGTCTTCCTTTGTGTTATCTTTTACTAACTGTTGAAACTTGTTAATTGCTTCAATTTCATTGGGTACCATTATTGCTGAATTATACAAGGCAGGAATAAGTTCAAATCTAATATTACACTATAGTGTTTCATGTTTTGTTTCTTTACCATTTGACAGGTGTATATTGTTTAGCCCTGCTGTACTCTGATAACCTAGCGACAAGTTGGTAAGGAAATATTAGAAACAGCCTTTACATTAGTACGTAAGCGAATGACATCATCACTCCCTGCTTACTTCACTGATATAATATTAGAATTCTGTGACCCCTGTCCAGACTATCTTTTACATCCAGATACTTGTAATTTTTATCTGCAGTTTAGTACTGCTGAAATGTTTGAATTTTCATAAATTGCTTTAAAGTCCACCTTTGACAATGTTATTTTATCCCTTTGAATTGAAACTTTGTTAGGTTACTGATACTTTATCACAGGATTACATAGTTTAGGTTAAAGACCTGACTTGTGTCTGAATTTGCACTAAAATTCACTTTCACAATTCTGTATGGACTTAATATAATTGACAAAGTGAGGAAGCCGATGCATATAATTACAGGTAATTCTTGTTATGTATTATTTATTAACTTGTAGGTGATGGGTCGTAGACGTGTAGCTGGTATCCGCAGAACGACTGCGATGCAGAAGCAGAGGATGAGGGAGAGGAGAGCTGCACGAGCAGAGTCACCAGATGCCTCGGCATCAGATGGTTTGGGAGAACCATCACCAGTGTTGGCAACTGCGGGAAAATCTCCAAATGCCCTGAGGTTGGTAACTCCTCAGGGAAGTCTGTGCATCCAAAAGGATGTCCCACCGAGGTCTGATTCGCCACCGTGCGAATGTACACCACCGCGTGTACCACCAGTAACTACCAATGGTAGGGATGGTGCAGGGCAGACGAACACCACTGGGTCAGTACCTACTGATTGCACATCACGCGTGCCATCACAACAAACCTGTGATGCAGTGGTTGAAGATGTTGAAACAAAAGTTACAAGAACTTGTGTGAACGAAACAAAAAACGAACTAATGAACAAATCAAAGAACAATCTCAAATGCAACTCAAAAAATGAAACAAAAACCTTACCTCAGAGCAGAACAAAAGATAAGAAAACTCATAAGGAACAAGATAATACTCTGACTCAAATATCCAATGAGCAAAAAGACAGACTTTTTGAAAGAATATCTCAAATAGAAAATGAAAGCAAGGTCGGAATAGATCCTGATAATAATCAAGCATACACTGATACTATTGTTGATAATATAACAGATGTTATATTTGTACAACAGACTGAGCCTGAAATTTATCCATTTACACCACTGTGTTTGAAATCAAAGGAGACGTTTGTAGAGCAGTTTGGATTTAAGAATGTTATTTTGGATAGTAACACACAAATCACCAAAGAAAGTCGCACGCTAGCCAGACCAAAGCAAACAAAAACAATATGTGGTGATGGAAATTGCTTTTTTAGAGCTGTGTCTCATGTTCTATGCGATAGTGAAGAAAATCACATGTTCTTCAGAAATGAAGTTGTAAATCATATGATTGATAATGATATACATTTTAGAAGTTGCTTAAGATCAGGTGAACGCTCTGTAAGTAATTATGTGGTTAAGAAACGTATGCTACACAATGGTACATGGGCAACAGAGGTAGAAATACTAGCTGCAGCAGACTTTTTGAAAACAGATATCTATATCTATGATGATGCACAGTCTACTTGGCTAAAATTTTCAGCGAAACAAGTCCGTCCATTTGTAGATGTTCATGATGAAAGTATATACTTAATTCACAAATATCAAGCTCATTATGATGTTGTTTTGGATGTTATGGAAAAGGATTGTTCTGTTGAAACATTTGCTGGAAACAAACAAAATATTTACTTTGCAGTTCAAAGTACAGAAGGAAAAGAACAAACAAAGCCAGTACCAATGACAGTACAAGGCCACTTTGACCAAAGCGATCCAAGGTTTCTGGACAATGCTGGTAAGCAATGTGTCATGAATAGTTTGTCAGCTCTCATATACAGTTGCAACAAACGTACAACAGCTTGGACACCATTTGATGTAGATCAAATCCTTACAAAAGGCAATGAAATGTATGAAATTTTACAGCGTAGTAGTACCATTGAGCATGATCTGCTAGCAATTAATGAAATACCAAGATGTGTCGAGTACAATGATGAGCTATACCACTTCACATTTCAAGAATCACTTATGGGTACGCTTGACAGTACAGGACAAAAATTAGACGAATTTCAGTTTTATACACTGGCTGAAGCTTTAACAATATCTTTGATGCAGGATGATAGCCAGGGTGCATTTGTGACATTTAGAGGAAATACATTTGTTGTCATCAAACAGGATAACCTTTACTGTATATGTGATTCTCACTCGAGAAATTTAACTGGCATAGTTGATCCAAATGGCTCTAGTACTGTTATACATCATGAAACTATTGAGAATGTGTTACAGCATTGTCTTCATCTTGCAGAATCTCTGGCGTGTCGAATAAATGATGTTTTTGAAATAACTGCCGTCACAGTATCTAAAGCATCTTCCTTCGAATCTAGAACTAGTCGTGCAAGTTCATTATCAAACAAAAACCAAAATACTGAAAAAGTTTCGGTCAGGAGTAAGATCACACTAGAGTCCTATTTCCAAGATCAGGAAAAGAGGAAAAAATGTTGGAGAATGAAAACAGACGATGGAAATAGCACAGACACTTTTTCTGTTTCTATCTGTTCAAGGAAAGAATATATGCGTAACTATATGAGAAGAATAAGACAGAGTTCTAAACAAGCAAGCTTTCAGAAAAAAGACAAGAAAAGGAAGAGAGATGAAAGGCAACATAATCCAGAAAAACACCGTGCCATAGATAAACAAAGCAAGGCCAATGCACGTGATAATGATCCAGAAAAACACCGTGCCATAGATAAACAAAGCAAGGCCAATGCACGTGATAAAGATCCAGAAAAACACCGTGCCATAGATAAACAAAGCAAGGCTAATGCACGTGATAAAGACCCAGAAAAACAGAGACTAATAGATGTACAAAAGAAAGCTAATGCACGTGCAAAAAACCCAGAAAGGTACAAAGCTGTAGATCTACAAAGCAAGACTACTGCACGTGAAAAAAGTCCAGAAAAACACCGTGCCATAGATAAACACAGCAAAACTACTGCACGTAAAAAAAATCCAGAGAAACACCGTGCCATAGATAAACAAAGTAAGGCCAATGCACGTGATAAAAATCCAGAAAAACACCGTGTTATAGATAAACTAAGCAAGGCCAATGCACGTGATAAAAATCCAGAAAAACAGAGGCTAATAGATGTACAAAAAAAGGCTCATGCACGTGCAAAAAATCCAAAAAAGTTGCAGGAACTTGACCTAAAGAGCAAACAACGAGCCAGAAAAGATCCTCTATACCTCGAGCAAGAGCAGCTGGTGAAAAAGAAAGCTAGACTTGATCCATTGTTTTTACAAGCCGAAGCTAAAGCTGATGTTTCTAGGAAAAGGCAGTTACGCTTAAATAAAAACTTCCTTGAGAACGAAAGGTTAAAACAAGTAGAACGAAGGAAGCGAAACACAATAGAACATAAAGCATTAGATAGAAAACGAAAGGCAGATAATCGAAACCACGATACATTTAGTGGTAATGAAAGACACCAATACAAAAAGAGGCGTTTTGGAAAAGATATCACAGAATGCATAACTGTCTTCCAAAGAAAGATTCAGAGAGGGCCTGAATATGTGTGCACATGTTGTCAACAAACATGGTTTAGTGAAAGTGTAAAAGAAAGTTGCCCGATTCCTGTTTTTCCACAATACACAGATTTCTATACAGGATTCAAATCGGTAGATGGTAAGGAATGGATTTGTCATACATGTTATGCCTCATTGAAAAAATGCAAAGTCCCAAAACTGTCGTTCAAGAATGGAATGAAATGGCCAGAAAAACCACCAGAATTAGACTTGCATCCACTAGAAGAACGCCTTGTAGCTCTGAGAATACCTTTTATGCAAATACGAGAATTACCACGAGGCGGACAATACTCTGTAAAAGGAAATGTAGTGAATGTCCCAATAGATATTCAGCCAACTATTAATGCATTACCAAGACAAATGGATGATCATTTCACAGTTGCTGTAAAACTGAAAAAAAGACTAACATATAAATCATGTGTTTTGTCAGAGAATGTTCGGCCTAACATGGTACTCTCTGCCCTTCATTGGTTGATGAACAACAGTGATTTGTATAAGAATTCTTGTATTAAAATTGATGATGATTGGGTTCAGAAGACAGCTGAAAGTGCTGAAGAAATTGTTCAAGAATTCACTAAAGCACAAGATAATGAATCAAATGTGCTGAAAAACCAATCTAGTTCTATACCTACTGATCAGTTCAAAATCAGACACTTCAAAGAGAATGATACAGATAATAAAAGCTATGATGACAGCAGTGATGCTTGTGAGAAAGATGATAATTTCATTGAAATGAATGAAGATGAATGTGTTCAAGGCAATTATGATACGCTCATTGATGAAGCTAACCTTGACACAAACAAAGAGCTAGTCTTTGCACCAGGTGAAGGTCAGCAACCAATCGGTCTCTATCATGACGAAGATGCTGAGGTTCTGTCATTCCCAACGATATATTGTGTACAAAAAAGGTTGAAAAACAATGAGCGACAAACACCTGTTTCATACAGTGATTTAGCAAAATGGGAACTTAGAAGTGTTGATAGAAGAGCTGCAGCATCTGTTCCAAATATATTTTTCAAATTGAACAAAATACAAAGAAAACAGGTAGCAGACAAAGTAAATTTGGCAATCCGCAGAAAAAAGAGTGACGGAAACAAAATTACTGCTTCAGATGCACAAAATCCTGAAATAGCAGACAAGATAGTGAGCTTAAATGAAGGTTATTATATCTTCAGAACTCTAAGAAATTCTCCAGCATATCTTTCTTCAAGAAAAAAAGATGTCTTCGCAATGATAAGACAGATAGGATTACCAACATGGTTTATGTCATTGTCTTCTGCCGATACTCGATGGAACGAGTTGCTTAAAACCCTTGCTGTGTTGTCTGGCACACCTTGCTCTGACCAACAAATAAGAAATATGACTTGGTCTGAAAAAGTTAAACTTGTACAAAGAGATCCAGTGACATGCAGTCGATATTTTGATCATAGGGTTCAAGTATTTATGAATACTGTTTTGAAAAGTGAACATGCCCCAATTGGAAGTGTAACAGACACTTTTCAACGTATAGAATTTCAGAACAGAGGTTCTCCACATGTACACATGATGATCTGGACTGAAAATGCACCTAAATACAACATTGATTCAGAAGAAGACATTATTCGATATGTTGATAAATATGTGACATGTTCTCTTGATGTAGATGATGACATGCAGGAGTTTGTTAAAATGCAAGTACACAAACATTCTAAAACTTGCAAGAAAGGTGGCAGATCTGTGTGTAGATTTGGATTTCCACTTCCTCCACTTCCAAGCACTATGTTATTGGAACCACTTGAAACAGATGTTGATGAATACAGACAGAAATACTCAGAAATTCATGCTAGAATGAATGAATTTAAAGATGGATGTGACATGTCTTATGAAGAGTTTCTTACAGAAGTTGTACAAATTGAAGAGGCAGAGTACATAAAGTGTATAAGAAGTTCACTGAAAGGACCAAAGATATTTTTGAAAAGAAAACCTAAAGAAATGAGGGTAAATTACTACAATACCACAGTACTACAAGCATGGAAAGCAAATCTTGACTTGCAATTTGTTTTAGACCCATATGCCTGTGCAATGTACATTGTATCATACATAAGCAAATCACAAAGAGGTATGAGCACTATGTTAGAACAAGCTTCAAAAGAGGCAGCAGAAGGAAACATGGATCTTAAACGTCAAGTCAGACATATTGGAAACAAATTTCTCAATTTTGTAGAAATCAGTGCCCAAGAAGCATCATATCTTGTACTACAAATGCCCTTGACCCGAGCTTCTCGTGAAGTCATATTCATTAATACGTCATTACCTAAAGACAGAGTGTTCCTTCTGAAAAGCCAAGAACAACTGAAAGATCTTCCTAAAAACTCTACAGATATTGAATCTGACAATATCATCAAGCGGTATGCAAAGAGACCAAAGAAGCTAGAGAACTATTGCCTTGCTGATTATATTTCTGAGTTGGATGTGAAATACAAAAAACCAAAGCAAAGCTTAGAAAATGATCATAATGATGATGATGATACAAGACATCATTCAGATGAAGCTGACCTTTCAGAATCTGAGAGTGATACAGAATTCAATAATGAAAACACAATTATGAAGTTGCGGGGTGGCATTACAATCAGGAAACGTAAGAACCCTAGAATCATTCGATATGTCAGGTATAGCAAAACCACTAATGCTGAAAACCATTACAGAGAAAAAATATTACTGTTTGTACCATGGAGAAATGAAGAACAAGATCTATTAAGTGGCCATGAATCATATGAAGAACACTTCAACAGCAGACAACAACAGATATTGCCTATTATTGACAAATATGAACATCATGTTGAGGAACTAGACATGGCTAGACATCAGGCAGAGGAAGACATAGTCTCAGAGTTTGATACTGTTGCACCTAACACTGAACAAGTGCAAGCAGAAGATGCAGAACAATCAGTTGATCGGTCTGAAGAGTTCATTCACTATGTACCACCAGAACCATCACACAGAACAGTAGACATTGGTCAAGACCTAAACCTACCAGAAAGTACAGTATCAGTTGAAACAAGATCAGTCCTTTTGCCAGATGATGAATATATGACATTGCTCCGTTCTTTGAACAAAAAGCAAAGGGAATTTTTCAACCATGTCGTGAAATGGATTTCTACAAAAAATGAACCTATCTATGCATTTCTTTCTGGTGGAGCTGGAGTTGGAAAATCAGTCGTTATCCGAGCATTATTCCAAGCATTGCAAAGACAGTTGAACTCAAAAGAAGGACATGACCCAGACAGCATAAAGATTTTGCTCACAGCTTTTACAGGAAAAGCAGCATACAATATCAATGGTGTAACAATAGCATCAGCATTTCATAAGAAAATGTTTCAGACACAACAACACATGCACAGTGATGAGCTGAATACCTTCAGAACCACATACAAAGATCTCTCTGTCATCATTGTAGATGAAATTTCAATGGTTGGTAATAAGCTGTTTGCTTTCATGCATGAACGCTTAACAGAACTGACAGGCACAAAGCGAGACTTTGGTGGTATAAGTATCATAGCTGTTGGAGACTTATTTCAACTATCACCTGTGGCAGACTCGTGGATCTTTAATGATTTGAAGATAGGTTTAGCAAGGAACTTGTGGAAAGAACATTTTCAACTATTTGAACTTGAAGAAATCATGAGACAGAAAGATGATTTACAATTTGCTCAGATGTTAAACAGGTTGAGATTAAATGAACTCTTACCAGAGGACAGAGATCTTATTAAATCCCACACCATTACACCTGCATCACCTACTTATCCAAAAAATGCCTTGCACTTATTTACTGAAAATAAGCGAGTTGATTATTTCAACAACGAGTTGATACAAGACCTAGTCACCACAAAGGTGAATGTGCCAGCTCATACAGATGTCATTGCCCCTTCAAATATAAGCAAGCAATCAAAACTTCACTTGATAAGAGAAATGAATAAGCAAGAAAATCACAGCAAAACTGGAAACTTACCTAGCTTGCTTAAACTTGCAGAAGAAATGTTATATGATGTGACGGTGAATGTTGATGTAAAAGATGGATTAACAAATGGAGCTTCAGGCATTGTAAAACACATTGAATTCAAAGAAATGAACCATGAAAGACCTGGCATTATATGGATACTTTTCACTGATGAAAAAATTGGATCTAAAAGGAGAACAAAATACAAACATCTATATCATAGAGGAATCAATAGGTTGTGGACACCAATGTTTGAAACGAAACGGTCATTTTTAAACAATAGAAAAACTTATGAAAGAACCCAGTTTCCTCTAGCCCCATCTGCTGCCAAAACTGTACATAAAGCACAAGGTACCACTGTTGATGAACTGGTAGTTGACCTGAGGTCCAATTACAAAGCTCCACATATCCACTATGTTGCATTGTCACGAGTTAGAACATTATCAAATCTATACATCCTTGATTTCAACGACAAGGCATTAACAGTTGACAAAAATGTACATGTGGAAATGGACAGACTCCGTAAAATACCTATGCATTTGTGCTATATTCCATTATACAACATTGACAATGCCCATGTGAAACTCGTATTCAACAATGCAAGGTCGTTGCACAAACACATAGATGATGTAAGACGTGAACCAAACATTCAAAGTGCAGATATCATTGGAATTTGTGAATCACGACTTGTTGATACAGACAGACAGGAATGTTATGATTTACCTGGCTTTACTGCACACAGACTGGATGAAGATCATAATGGAAAAACAAGGCCAAACCATGGACTAGTTGTGTATGTAAAGCATGGAATTACTGTGGACAGAGTACACCCCCATAGATATGATGGAATTGAACTCATGACTATCGATGCAAAACTCAGGGAACAGAGATTCAAGTTGTCTACCTTTATAAAACACCAAAACTTGGTATGCAGTTATTTTTGAAAGCTTTAACAGACCACATAAAACCATGCATTGATAGAAATAGATCACTTTTTATTCTTGGTGACTTTAACATCAATCTTCTGGACATATCAGATGCCTTTTTGCGATTTATGCGAAGCGAATTCTCATGCAAACAAGTAATTACAGAGCCAACAACATGTTATGGAACACTACTCGATCATATCTACACTACAGAGACTGGAGTACAGACAGGAGTTATTCCAACATATTGGTCTGATCATTCTCTTACTTTCTGCACGAAACAATTTTAGATTCATTTGTAACACAATGCAATCAAAATGAAGATGCAATGTAAAGCCTGCAACAGATTAAAATGTTTATCGGAGAAGGATCCTTTGTTAATAACCAAACGAAAATCCTGACAGATCAATTACTGAACTAGCAGAATTTAAGTTAAATACATATTAAACCAAACAAAAACCTAATACAGATCAATTACTAAACTAGCAGAATTTAAGTTAAATACATATTAAACCAAACAAAAACCTAATACAGATCAATTACTGAACTAGCAGAATTTAAGTTAAATACATATTAAACCAAACAAAAACCTAATACAGATCAATTACTAAACTAGTAGATTTTAAGTTAAATACATATTAAACCAAACAAAAACCTAATACAGATCAATTACTGAACTAGTAGATTTTAAGTTAAATACATATTAAACCAAACAAAAACCTAATACAGATCAATTACTAAACTAGCAGAATTTAAGTTAAATACATATTAAACCAAACAAAAACCTAATACAGATCAATTAGTGAACTAGTAGATTTTAAGTTAAATACATATTAAACCAAACAAAAACCTAATACAGATCAATTACTGAACTAGTAGATTTTAACTTTAATACATAACATAGCGAAGCTGACCTTATAACTATTGCAATATCAACCAAAACAAACTCATATTTACAAAACAGTCTACTCATCAAAATCATGAAATAGTTTTGATATTGAAGAATGACCTAAACTGAGACATGAGCATTTAAGAAACTTAAAACAAATTTACAGATAAACAACCATGCCCATGTGACATATTATTAATGTAGTGATTGTGTGCTTAAATATGGTATTTGTACCATATTTAATCACATACTAGAAACTACCCCCACTGGCTAAATAGCTATGGGGAGAGCACATTTTGTTTATATCGTTACATCAATGTATTTTTAGTTGTGTGCTTCCTGTATCTGATATTATATGTAAATTAATTGATGTACAAAATCTGATGACCTTTCAAGCATTGTATAGATTTTGCCACTTGCTTTACTCAAACTTGACTCTTTTTTCAGAAATCATTACGTTCCAATATGCAAGTAAAATGTTAGTGCTTTTGAAATCAATCAAATATTGAATTCTATGGAACTAGTATGAATTTGTGATCAGATACGAACATTCAACTTACTGTTCTTTCTTTAAGTTAGTCACTTGCTTATATCACACCAATGACTCATGTATTGTTAAATATTTGCCAGAAAATTTGTTAAAACTTGAAAACTTAACTTTAAATGATTTTGATGTGTATGACCTGTCATGTATCAGATACTTAATTAGAGCAATTGCAAAAGACGCATGTTTACAACTTTGATTCAAGGACATACCTGAAAAGTGTATCACTGGAAATATCAATTAACTGACATTTGATACAACAAAGTGCGGATGAAAAATGAAACTGATCAACAAAAAAGAACCACAACAAAGTGCTAATGAATATCAAGAAAATAAACAAAAACTTCAAAACTACACAAGACATTTGGAAATTCTGGGATATTGGACAATCATTTACTCCATGTAACTACCACTAATGATCAGATCCTTTGTACTGGCCACAGACCTAAATCATAATCAGGTAATGCCAATATTTCTTTTGTTCACCAATTGTTGATTTTGTATTTCTATCATCAATCAATTATTGAAATTTTTGTATTATTACAAGTTTGCGTCGTAGTTATCTATTTACTGCTCAATACTGAACCAGGTCGTATCAATTTCAGGAATAGAACAGACCAACCAATATGAAAACAAAACAAAACAGTAGTATGAAGACAGATTCCAGACACGGACAACAGTTTTCTAAGACGTAAGTTATTTTCCAAGCAATTATATTGCTTTCAGTAAAGATGTATACATTGCAGACACATGCTAAGTATGTGTTACAACCCTTTTAATTAAGTTTTTTATGTGTGAATCAAATTTATTTAAAAGTTCCATATGATATTTGTGCCAATTCAAACTTTTCTCTCATTACAGGTACATCCCTACACGCAATCCACATCAAATCACTCTTGGAGTTGATCAATTTTTATCCAGTTGTGTTCTGCAAGACCAAACAAGTCCTCGTGTCGCTTTCAATTCAACTCTAATTGTACAATGCAAACATTACTATTCTACGTGTAGATCACAAATTTAAGTTTAGATTTGTCCTACACCATGTTATGAACAACAGTTGCAATATTTCATATACCCGGTATCACTGCTGTTGTATTTGAACAATGAGACCATGTGTTTTCATTATTTGGTCTCAATTTTAATTCAAGCTGGACTACAAAATGTTTCAGCTGTATAATGTTATTCATACCATTCACTTAAATTGTGTGCTTTATATTTTGTAGGTGTATATAAAAAGATTTCTTGAATATCTGTTTAACTCAGTTAGTCACTTAGAATATTTGCAAATAAGCCTCTGCCATTTGGAGTAAGACTTAAAACAAGAATGTGATAAAAGCACATGATTGATGTCTTCAGCAACTCATGATTCTCAGCAAATTAATGTTGATTTATTGTAACAGGTAAGTATCTGAAAGTGGGGTCCCTGGCATGGCAGTAAATGCCTGTAAACCTTTTCTTTCCATGTCATGTTGCTCAAAT
>NC_047028.1:13571954-13695841 GCF_902652985.1 Pecten maximus | reverse complement strand
ATCAAATTCGAATGGTTATTGTTTTGACGGATTATTTTTTTAAAAGATATACCAAATAATATAATAAAAAAAATATATAGGTTTACTGTGAGGTCACTTTAACTTTGTTTCGTTTTTAACTATATATCTGCATTTTGTATTGACCGCTACATTGACCAATCACATACTTCATCTTGACCATGCAGTAACGCCACCTGTCGCGTCATATCAAGAACCAAAACAAAATTAGACGGCTATGCCGAAAAACATCTGTCGACGGGAGTCGAACCCCTACTGTAGGTGGATACACCCTGTTTCACTGTGACGTCACACAAACATGGAAATCTCTATCCCAAACTGTGGCGTGGGGACTTTGGCACCACCCACTGTTTATATCCTCAGTGTGAACATTGCTGCTAGGGGTCCCAAATGGGTGAACTGGCTGCTAGCTAGCAGCATTATACAGGGTGTTGCCTCAATGCAGTGATATAGTAATCAATTCTGTAGAACATTTCTTTGTTTAAGATAACTAAGCTTTTGGGTTGTCTACTATCTGATACCAGTTAGTTTTGTTGTGAAAACCTGTTAGCTTAATCTCTGCATGAAACCATAGTATTGCTGGTTTAGGGTCACACAGCAAAACAATAAAATTATTTAGATAAAGGGCAGCAGAGGTCTTGGAATGGAGCCCTATCTCCAGAGCTGCCCAGTTACCCAGTGTCTTAGCTTTAAATCGCTGATAACTTAAGCTGTTGACAAATGTGTTTCTGGTATTAAGTGTACCTTGTGTAAATATGGTAAATATAGACGCTCGCTTTATATCAATCATACCGCCATTCAGAGTTACACAATGGGACAGCAGAATGCACATAGTTTAAATGACAAAGCATTTCATGTGTTTTTCGATTGGATTCACAGGTATGGGGGGAGGAATCGCTTGATTGAAAGGGGCTTTGGAAGGAGAGGGCATGACAAAGGGATAGAGTTATGGAGTGCAGATATAACAGGGGGGTAGGGGTTATGAAGTGGATGGACGACAGAGAGGCGATATGGAGGGGGGATAATATAGGGGTAGGGACTGTTGATTGGGTAACGTGACACAGGGAAGGGACTTTGGAGGAGGATGGCGTGACAGAGGGGTAAAGGTTATTGAGGTGACAAAGTAATAGTGACTATAATGATAAGAATGCGTTATAGCTAGGGGGTAAAGGCTATTTAGGAAAAGGAACATGATATGGAGGCAGATGATAAAAAGAAAGCGGCTGTTAAGAACGAGATAGATAGGTGACATAAGGGTGGCTATCGAAAGGGAGGCGATGACAACAGAGTAGTGGATATCGATGAGGGTACCAAACGGGTAGGGGCTATTTAGAGGGTGTGGTGACAGAAAGATAGAGCTATTGAGATGACAGATGACTCAAGATAAGTCGCTATCGAGCAGAGGGAACAGAACTTTGGGGGTTTTCAAGGTAGAAGGGATGACTAAGGGTTATGGCGACCGAGGGAGAGTTGATGAAAGAGGAGAAAGGCTATTAATAGGTGCTAAATATTAAACTTCTATGTGTAACGATCAAGATGATAACCATAAGTGGATCTTTCTCCTTCATTGGAAATACAAAATCCTAAAAATATCTGATTCATTTTATTTTTGACGAACATTTGACCGCATATTGCAGTCTTGACTTTGACATTTTCTCTGAAACATGTCATAAAAATATTAGCCCCGACCATGATCTTTATGAAGCACTAAGTATGCGTGAAGTGGAGCAAACGGCTATGAAGTCATGGTTGTTCAAACATACCGCTCAAAAGTTCTATTTATAGATATGTTAACTTGACCTTTGAACATATAATATCCCAAAGGATTGTTTAATGATCAACTCGATGTTCCTCATTATGTCCTTAAATACAAAATCTTTAGATGTATGAAAAATAGATTTAGCACAAACAATAGCGATTTGTAATCTAAGGAGGCCTAGTCTTCCCTTCTCTTATTTCTATATAATAGTATCAAATTCTGTCTCTGCATGTACATTTATATGGAGAAAGCATCATTTTATGTCTGTCCTGTTTATTTTTACGCCTAAGCTGTTAACTGAACCAGATTTACTGCCTATCATAATCTTAATTCAATAAATTATACCTATTACAATTGTCGTGAAAATCAAGGAATCTTGGCTGTTACTCGCTCTGCACATGAACTGAAGGCGCGCTCTCTTGTATAATATCCAGGGATCTCTCACTACTGGGTTCTGGGACGCAGGATAGTTCATTAGAGAAGATTGATCAACTATAGAACACCAGCTTGTTTTATACTGGTTTCAGAGTGTGTTTTTTTGTTGTTTTTTATGTTTGTTTGACGGAGTGTGGCTCTTTTTTTGGGAGCTAGCGTGTTCGCACGTGTTGCCCATAGAGCCGAGCGACACCAGTACATTGAGTTAGGGTAGATTTAAACGATTTCGTTATTGTAAATTATAAAGTTATGGATTGCATCTTATCCATGCCCCCATCGTCTTCCCACTTCCAGTTATCACCATCTCATTCAACTAAGACATCCCCATGGTAATCCCTTGAAAGGCATACCAGGTCGCGTATACGAGAGGCCCAATGGGTCTGTATCGCTCACCAGGCTTTACAAAACATTGAAGCTGATCTTTGTCATTTCAGATTTTCATTTTTGATACTATGCTGATACCCACTTTATTCAAATATCAAATTAGGCTAGGTTTATTCATGCCAATACATTGTCTAGCCCTTTATACCAGCCTACCTTTCGAGAAATCATTGTATGAAAATTTGACCTCTGTGTCCTCTAATGTAGGCCAAGGTTATTATTTTAACAGACATGTTTGTCCCTCACCCCAGCATGCTACAGGTCCAATATCAATTCCCTGAGCCTCTAGGGTATTGAGAGGAAGTCCTTTGGATACCAAATCATTTCCCAATATACATATAAAACGCAGTAAGGAGGTACTCCAACAGGTTTATTACCCAGTTATGGGCATTCTGTTTACAATAGCGACCTAGATTGTATGTGAGGGTTGAGGCGCGCATGTGATAGGGATGAACGCAGTTTTTGGCATAGCTCAGCTGACCAAGTGACCCCTGGCCCGCTTCGCGCATGCAATCCGAAATGTACTCCATTAAGAAATCGATGTACCAATTCAT
Organism: Pecten maximus; assembly: GCF_902652985.1. Classification (NCBI taxonomy): domain Eukaryota; kingdom Metazoa; phylum Mollusca; class Bivalvia; order Pectinida; family Pectinidae; genus Pecten; species Pecten maximus. The sequence continues at coordinate 13,692,694 of NC_047028.1, read as the reverse complement.
CGGCCAGTGAAAGGTCAGACTTTGTTTTTTCTAGTCAGGAAGGGACCAATTATAACTTCTCGAGATGCATCTTGCATCAACAAAGGAAAGGCGGCCACCATCATCAACGCAACCGAAGTAAAAATGTCCAATGACACAAGATGCAAAACCATACTGGCAAAGCCAGATAGGAGCCATTTAATCTAAAATTTGACCGCATTGTAACGGACAACGCATGGTCCGAGCACAAGACCATTAATCAGGTTTTGATTGCTTAGCAAGAGACGCATTAGAATATTTATACATGTATCGTCTTAAGAAGAAGATGAAGAAAAGGTTCAGGGAAAGGGACGTACCCGTGGTGGCTCGGCGCAACCCCAATACGATAAGCAGGAAGATCAGATACCCTAGCGGAGTTAACACAGTGGATCCAGTCGCTGACCTACGACGGCTACGCGTAGGCTGATGAAACCACATTCGATGTTTTGGGATCCGGAAGCATTCATTAGTCCTTAGGTAAGGCTGGGGAATTATCGAACACTTGTTTCTCTACACTATCTACAGTAAAGATGCCTATCACTGGTACGGTCAATAATCTTTTGCGGTCTCCTGTAAACTATAAAACAACCTGAAATTGATGAATAAACCAAAAATGGAGACTTCAAGGAACCTGATAGCAGTATGTAATCAATGATTGTCAATCAAATAATACTTGTATTATCATATAGCTTTTTTCTGCTATTATAAATCTTAACCGACATCTATATAAAGTAGGTAAATGGCATATCCGCTTACGAATACGCCTATAGATACATTAAGCCTACATGTGTTTCAAACAGACAAGCATCTACACATGTCATGAGCATATCATTAACACCGTGTATGGGCTGGCCACAAGGCCAAGTGGTATTCTAAATATACCCGTATACCTTTTAGAAATATAAAACTCAAAGATAAAAATGTTGTTAAAATGAATGTGTGTTTACTAAAATATGAGATATCATATATATTGGATATTACAGTGCAATTACAAGTTGAGAAAATAATAAGGGGGGGGGGGGATGTAATGAGACATGTGTTAAAGAAACACAACCAATCGCAACAACGTCAAACTCAGTCTGCCTGAAAAAAGGTAAGATATTGACAACTACAACACCGGTCGAGACTTGTCTACACGTACAAAGTAAACATTCAGTCTGACTCTCGCACTATCGACGTTTCGTACATGTTACAACATAATGACATAACAACAACACAAAAGACATCGAGTGCGCTGATTAACAGCTGACAATTCAAACATGCATTTTTTTCCCATTCATGCTAACAATACAACAGGTTTACCTGTGCCGGTCACGAAGTTTGACGGCTAAATATAGATCGCCCCATATTGAGATTAACAGCTCTTGCACACGACTATATAATTGGCTCCTTGAAACATGTTCGGTCACAATTCAATATAACACACATACGCTAAAATATAGACAACACACATAACAATATGAAACAATATTATATCAGGCGCAATAAACTACATGTAGATAAGTTTATAGAAGGTAAAACTGTAAATGTGTTGCCACCAAATAAACTCCTCATTGTATTAAAGAATTGTATGGGTGGAAATGGTCCAACAGGACGGTATCATTATCCTCTACCAGTTGGAGGTAGATGTACTCCAAGTCGTCCACTACAAAAGGCGGAATACCTGAACTACAATGAAAACTGGTCTATCGAAAAAGAAGTTGAAAACGGTTCCGTTCAAACAGAGAACACTGAGAAGTAATAAAGTTAAATAAACTACAATGAAATTATATTTAAGCCATTATAATTATTTCACTGTGTTCTCATTTATAACTAGATACACAAATCAATGATCCAATCATCATGTATTATTATACACATATATGTATATTGTAAGTATAACATAATGAATTTGAAACGTTTTGGTGAGTGATTGCATATAAATTAAATGAATGTGTATGGTATGCTATTTGTTTCTGGTAGTGTGGGCCAAACAAATATTTTATCTCTTCAATTTAGGAAATAATATTGGTATTTTCAGCACAAACAAAATAAACATTTGTTTATAATAATCTATAATATACAAAAATGTATCAATATTAGAACGTGTATGTCAAATGAACTTTTTGGACAAAATAGTTGCAGCTTGTCAAAACTCTTCTGAATATAAATCTATATAAATGCATTTATTTGGTAATTATGATCCTACATGTGTAAAATGACTACTGGTCATTTTTAGTAATGGTCCTACTTTGCTGTTTGGTACTGATAATACATTTTCTGGATGCTGAGGTAGTACGGGCGTAACTGTCAATGATAGATCAACACATACAACAACAGACAGTTCTGATCAAACAGATGGAAAATGTAAATATGAATCAAGATAACTGAACTTAAAATTGTTGATATTGAGAACATTGATTAGCACATTCTCATGTCATTTTAACTATATACCGTTTTCCATGTTCCTTTATGAAATCAGACAATTTAACTAGCACATATTTTTATCAATGGCACATCACAAAACCACCTCGCTCTTTTATAACAATCACTGTGTTCGAAGTATCTCTAATAAAAACTGTTTGTTTAGTACGGGTACCTGTAAACTAAACTGTATTGAATTTGAACCGGTGTCCATAATTTGATCACCATTTTTAAAAACCTTTTCTGAGCTGCATTGCCATCTTTGTAAGTAGGGTCATCACAGATCAAATGTTCACTTTTTACAGCTTTCAACAGGGGATGTCTTCGTTTATGAATTGACCACAGGTATTCACAGGGAGGATGGGATCTTGTGCTCTGAACCCCATGACTATGATTTTTAATGTATTGCATCATTACCAGATCTTTTAAAGTTTCTGATAAACGCACTTCTTTATAGATGTGTCATAACAATAGATGTATCATAACATTAGATGTGGCATAACAATAGATGTGTCATAACAATAGATGTGTCATAACTATAGATGTGTCATAACAATAAATGTGTCATAACAATAGATGTGTCATAACAATAGATGTGTCATAACAATAGATGTGTCATAACAATAGATGTGTCATAACCATAGATGTCATAACAACCCTTTGTTAAACTAAGGGCTGGACTGCTTTTATAAGTTACTAACGGAGTAAAATAGCTTGTTTAAAAAAAAACTAAATCAAATTAGTTTGCGTTAAAAGGCAGATGAAAAAATACAAACGTTTTGAAACACATGCAGACTGTTTTCTTTTGTAGAAAGGTTATATAGTGTAAACGAATTTCGTCTAAAAATTCATTTGCATTACATTTACTTTACAATTAAATATCAATATGGTTGTTAAAAATAAAACAAATAACTTCATACACGCATAATCGACATTTTAAGTAAGAGAAACGGTGTATTTACATTATATTTAGCAAACAGTACATAACCTGTAAAGCTAAATAAATCATTAAAGAAATATGTTTTAATCGATCACATGAAATGATTTCTTGTCCCTTCTTGGTGTAAATAATATTTATTTTATGAGACACGAAACTTCCCTGCGCCAGTTCACGGATCATCTGCCTTTAAAGGTAGTTAAACAATTTTGTCTATACCATATTGGAAGTCTTCTTTAGTCCAGTAGTGCTGCAATATTTAAAAAGCGAACACGCAAAATATCTTCATGTCAATTTGACCTGCAAAAATTCGACCTGAAATTAACCTAAAATTGACCTGAATTTGACCTGAAATTGACCTGAAACTTACATGAAATTGACCTGAATTTGACCTGAATTTTTTTCATGTCAAATTTAGGTTTATTTAAAGAATCAAAATTTATTCGGGTCATTTGAAGGTCAAATTCAGGTCAATTTCTTCACATGATTTGACAAATTAACTCTTTTCATGTCATTTTGACATGGAAATCTTGACCTGAAATTGACCTGAATTTGACCTGAATTGACATTTTGTCTGTGTAGGTGCACACCTGGGTCAGCAATACAACAAAAGTGTGATCAAGCCGAAGTAATACTGAGTATTGTAAAAAGAACTATTGTACATTAAAAACCTTTCATCGATTTTCAACTTACTCCAATTAACCCTTTTTCGACAGCCTAAGTACAAATACATCAATCGGTGTGATTGTGCTTCATTAGCATTGATTCAACCTGCAATTCGCGGTTCATTTAGAGTACCTCAAAGTAGTTTTTTTTTTAATTTTATTTCATTAGTATTATTTTTTTCTTTCCGCATCTTCATAACATAAAACCTTACTTCTTGTAATGTGATTTATCATACACAATCCCTGTAAAAAATTTACTTTAAATGATGAACTTTTTTCTCTCAGAAATTATTACGCCGCTGTGTCAGCCAATCAAAAGCGACGTTACAAACGGCGACGCCACTTTTTTAGTTATGGGCTGAATATATTTTTTAGTCCAATAAAATTGCTTGTTATAAGCAAGATTGAACTATTTAGATATAACAACCTTAAACAGATTAAACATAATTTATCTTGAAACAGAAAAATTATATTGCCTCTAACCTAGGCGACCGGGGTTCGATTCCGTGGTCATAAGCTTATAAGTTATAAGCTGATAAAACTTGTTTTGCAATTGTTGCAAAATATATAAAGTTTACATTACAATGTACGTTTACATTACAGAAAAAAAATATACATTACATTATATTTGCTAATTCTTTTAAGTCTTTTAGTAATGCTTAGTGAAACTGGATTTTATAAAACGATCAGTGACGGTTTTGATACAGAAACCCATACAATTATTAATAGTCTGATGCAAACATGCTAAAGAGAAGAATGATAATCTTATAAGTATATGCATCCGACTGCTTAATTGTTTAAGTTTTAAATCTAGACCAATAGTCGGTGGGCCAAATAATGCGGCTCAATGCTTCAGTGATTTAGACCACATTCTGGAACCACATTATTTTTCATAATATACGTCCACCTTGAGATTTGAAACAAATGTTCTAAATTTGATAACTGTTGGATAGATGTTATAGATAGTATTAATCGAGGGGTTTCCAAATGAAACACGTCTAGGTGAGGTACATGTTCAATGATTATTGATTATGTTATATATTTGTTGAGAAATTGCTTGAATTTCACAGTAAAAGCAAATATCAATTGCACATCGAAGTACGTTATATAATTTGTTCTAAATGCGATGATTTGTATATAGGTCAAACTAGTAAGGAACTTTATACGCATGACCGTGCAAGGACAACAAACTTAAATTGACAACTCCCGATATTTATATAGCAATGAAGATTGTACAAAAGTCACACGATCGATGTCGGGACCATTAAAACATGGTTCTGGTGCATTCACAGGTAAGGCATTGAACTTAAGAAGGTATTATACAAATGTATAGTAGATCCAAAATGAATTCGACTCCCTCATAAAACTCTTCATTCTTCTTGGATTCGTCAGAGATGCTAAGCGCCCCAAGTGTTGATGAATGGAGGCGACCAAAATCAAAACGCGAAACAAATTATAAGAAATGCAGAAATCAGGTTGGAGAGGTGCAAAAGACACGTCTTCAAATTTTATAATTTAAAAACACTTTTTATATAAAATATACATTTATATACACATAAGCTGACATAACGGGTTATTAACTTATGATCTAGTACAGCTTGAAAAACAATTCAATAAAAGAATAAGTTAAAGTAGCTAAAGCATTAACAAATTGTGCTTTTTTAGTCCAATTTTCCTTGAAGGTTTCGTTAGGTTTGTCTCAAGTTCAACTCAATTCATTAGTCCCTGTCATATGATCCAACAGCGAACTTAAACTATGGCAGAGATGTTATTAGACGACATAACTTCATATCACACTATTTAACAACATTCTTCAAATCAAAACATGCCATTAGGCTAAATAAAATGCAGATAATATATAAATAAATAGATAGCTGCATTAATGCTAACTCTTTTTCTGATTTAACCGAATCCTGCGTCTTAATTAAATATAGGTCACTGAACGCGACATTACATGAATTGAAAGAGAACGAGTTGCAGATCACAAAATATGTATTTATTTCTAATATTGTGAAAGAAAATACGATAACAAGAAGTCTCGTCAACAGCTAAGAGATAAAAAAGGGACATTTTGAAAAATAGCTCAATATATATCAAAAGAAAAACAAACAAAAACAGCATTCGGAATTACCTTCTTTAGTATTCACATAAAATTCCATGAACAACGATGTAATTCAGACAAGAACATCAATTATCCAGAGAAAGAAATTCGGTACAAATTTTAGTTCCATCGAACCAGGGGCTCATTAAGACTTTTATCTTACGACACTGAAACTACTGTACGATGATACAGCGGACTACGAAAGCTGACAAATCGTTACTTCTATCTCACGACACTGAAAACACTGTACAATGAAACAGCGGACGACAAAAGCTGACAAATCGTCACTTTTATCTTAAGACAACAAAACTGGCGCTTTAAAAATGTAAGCATATTTAATTGAAAAACTATCATTTCATCGTAACTTATAACATCTCAGCATGTGGCTGTTGATATATCGTACTAGAGATCAATTCATTGAATATCAGCGACAGGTAAACAAAATGAATTGTCTTCTCCTCCCCTTAACCATGTTTCAAAATCATTATACACTTTCTGATACTTTTTGTCTGTATGACTACGACAACACAATTCACAAAATGTTTCATTTGACTGGATCATGTCCCTGGCAACGTAATGCTTGCGCCAATTAAAATACGTACTCGGTGTTTTTTTAGTATTCTCCAAAACTTTCAAAAAGTTTCCGAGATATTCCACAGAATGGAAATCTTCTGTTGAAATATAAGACCCTGGAGGAAGGTAGTGATTCAAAAAGGCACCATTCCTGACAATTGGAATAGCATCAAAGAGACTCTCGTATATTTTGAAGCTCTTTTCTGTGATGTAGTCTCGACATAACGAATTTTCAAATGAGAGATAATATCTATAAATAGATTGTAATTTTTTAGCACATATAGGCCATTTTTCGTCACACTTTTGATCACCACACTGTCCAAACATATCTACATCAACAGTTTTATTTAACGCCACCGCATATTCGTAACGCATGCTGAAACTCTTGCAATTTGAAACAAACCATACAACGTCTTTTGTTTTTGCATCCCAATGGATACTTAAATTTTGCGACGTGATATTTTTATCGATATTTTCCTTTTTTTCAATAATACCATATGGACTATATATATCAGAATCTCTTCTATATGAAATCGTCCAATTGAAAAGTTTCTTCCATGACGCATACGATTTTCCATGAAGTGGCGGCGGCTCCATGCTGTGATACACCCAAATCTGATTTCTTGGCTTTGGCGGAGCAACATCCGGTAAATCTCGCCATATGACGATTAGGTTGTCCGTATCATCTTCCAAAGTGTCACTCTCAGTAAAATAACAGCTGCATTGGCATCCTTCGAAGACGTCAGAACTAATATAGTGCGGCCGTCGTATGTAATGAATTCGACGGTTGATGTTGTGTTCATACTTCCATACATTGTTTAAGATGGATTGGACGTGGTCGGGATACGACTGGACATAAAGCAAACGGACAAATAAGGTAGCGACCACCAACAATAACACACATTCTAAAGCTGCAGTTTTCCTGAAACATAAAGAAGGCGAAATACTGTGAATATATACATGTATAACATGTTACCTATACTGCTATCTGGTTATCGCTTATTCAGATCTACGAAAACTCACTGATATGTCTACAATAATGAACAAACGAAAAATGGAAACCAATCAAACAAACAAAAACATTGAGCTTCATTTTGTTATATGAATAACTTGTTGCCTGGATACCGAAACAAATTCAAAAACAAACATCAAATTAATCTAATGATTTTCACAACTTATCATTACGGTATGGTTCAGTTACCGATATCTAGGTTTAATACATACACAATTATAACGTCATCTAACTGCGGTCAATAGAGCCGCATTTTTGTTTTATCTAGTGTTTATTGGCTATAAATGACTAAATGAACGAGAAAGACAAATTCTTACGAAAGAAAGATTTTGTTAAAAATAACTTACCCAGTTTTACGATTTAGACATGTTCGCATGTATTTGAGGTATCCTCTTCCCACGCGATACATCGCTATGCCAAAAATAAAGGAAAAAAATATACAACATGTTGAAAGTTCATTTTTGTATATCATGGTATAAGTGATAAAATCAAGTCCTGTAATGAACTGTATACATGTTACACTGTGGAATATGTATTCCAACTAGAAAACGCCATATCAGAATATATTCTGACACTGTAATAACGAATAAAACAATAGTTTTCTTCATGTGTATTGTAAATATTCCAAAGATTTTGATACTGTCACAACATTTCGGCCAAATCCGACAAGACTCGTTCACTGTATCGTGTAAATGGCTGTCATACGTTAAAGATATTTTATCTAAATCTGGCTTAAACTATGTCTGGATTTACCAATCAATATGTTCCTTTTCAAGAGATGAAATAAAGAGGCTGGTTAAAAGTAGATTGCAGGATCAGTTTATTCAGAAATGGTTCCATGATACTAGTGGGGTGACACCTGAAGGATGTAAACTCTGATTCAGTGTGGTTTTCATCAAAACCACTTAATATATAAATTTCGACCAATAAGAAGACCATTTGTTGGTCCCAATGCAACCAAAGCCATAAAGTTGAAATTTGCAGTCGCCTAATACACCATAATATCAAATTTTATAAAAATCAGACAATATCTTAAATAGGACCATGTACCTTACCAAATTTTATTGAACACGGACAGTATCTAAAATTGCACCAATCAGAGGTCAGTAAATGGCAGTCATTTTGTAAAAAAAATGTTAGTGAGGTGACAAGAGTAAAGAGTGTACCATTTTGTACCGGTATCCTTTTCAAATTTCATCAAAATCCGACTATCTAATTTTGGGCCAATCACAGGCCAGTTAAAGGTGGCCATTTTCCTTCAATGTGAATTTGAGGTTACAAGAGTGACCACTGTCCATAGATGTGCTTACATACCAAATTTCATCAAAGTCAGACAATATTTAAATTAAGACCAATAAGAGGCCGGAAAATGGAGACCATTTTGTTAAAATGTGAAATGATGTTGCGAGAGGGACCGTTGTTCCATGATGTAGCTACATATCAAATGTTGTTGACATTGGACAATATCTTTATTTGAACCAATCAGAGGCCAAGAAATGGCGACCATTTTGTTAAGATGTGAATTGATGTTGCGGAAGGGACAGGTGTCCCATAATGTAGCTAAATATTAAATGTCTTTAAAATCGGATAATATCTAAATTTAGACCAATTAGAGGCCAGAAAATGGTGGATGTTTTGTTAAAAAAATTAATGTGAGGTTGCAAGAGTAACTGGTGTCCCATGAAGTACCTACATACCAAATTTCATTGCAATCGAACAATATCTAAATTTGGAATTATTTCCTCGAAAAATGGGAATTCCCTCAATCACTTGTAAATCTTCAGGATTTGATGGGAATTTGCTCACCCCAATATTTTAATCTTGGAGGAAAAGGGGAATAGTTCACACTTGCATGAGGAAAATTCTTTTTTTTTTGTATTCCCCAGTGGATTACAAAGGAGAGAAGGAAAATTTTTTTTTTTTTTTTTTTTGCTTTAGCCATTTATTCAGAACAATATTTCGAGACATCATCCATAGAATTCAAAGTCAGTATTAGTGTCTATTACAATAGAAATATATAGACAAATAGGGAAATGTCTAGGTATTACAATTTTTTTGCTGATTTGAAAATTTTACAACTTCTTACAACTAATGTTTGGAATCACTATAAATATAAAGGTCACGATTGATCGTCATAATTTCTTAAACTATCTATGATCATTTATTGATCGATCATGAATAGAAAGATATATCTACAAGAGGCCCAATGGGCCTGTATCGATCACCTGGCTCTACAGCAACTTTGAAATTGATTTAGGTTATTTCTACAGATACTATGCTGAATACCTCTTTATTCAAATATCATAGTAAGCTACGTTTGTTCATATGAATAAATTTTCTAGTCCTTCATTCCAGCATTCTTTTGGCCTAATATCAGGTGTTGGAGGCTCCTGGCCATCACAAAATTATTGTTTACAGATTTAAGCCGGTTTCACCCATGTGAGTGTAGATCAAGGTCATTCATTTGATTCAACTTGGTAGCCCTTCACCCCCTGAGCATGCTACAAGCTTAACATCAGGCCCCTGGGCCTCTTGGTTATTAAGAAGAAGCCATTTGAAGAGTATAGCCTATTTGACCGATGTGACCTTGAATGAAGGTCAAGGTCATTTATTTGAATAAAACTGTAGCCCTTCACACCAGCATACTACAGGCCCAATATCAAGTCCCTGGGCCTCTTGGTTATTGAGAAGTTGTTTGAAGATTATAGCCTATTTGACCAACATGACCTTGAATGAAGATCAAGGTCATTTATTTTAACAAATTTTGTAGCCCTTCACCCCAGCAAGCCACAGGTCCAATATCAAGCCCCTGGGCCTCTTGGTTATTGGGAAGAAGTCGTTTGAAGATTATAGCCTATTTGCCCCTTGTGACCTTGAATGAGAGTTCAAGGTCATTTATTTTAACAAACTTTTTAGCCGATCATCCCAGCATGCCACAGGCCCAATATCAAGTCCCAGGGCCTCTTGGTTATTGAGAAGAAGTTGTTTGAAGATTATGGCCTATTTGACCCATGTGACCTTGAATGAGAGTTAAAGGTCATTTATTTTAACAAACTTTGTAGCCCTTCACCCAAGCATGTTACAGGCCCAATATCAACTCCCTGGGCCTCTTGGTTATTGAGAAGAAGTCATTTGAAGATTATAGCCTATTTGACCCATATGACCTTGAATGAAGGTCAAGGCCATGTACTTGAACAAACTTTGTAGCCCATCATCAAAGCATGCTACAGGCCCAATATCAAGTTCCTGGGCCTCTTGGTTATTGAGAAGAAGTTGTTTGAATGAACAAGAGGCCCAACGGGCCTTAACGGTCACCTGGGATTTTAAATATTTCAGTTAATTTAATTGACCCTTTTTGGCCCCACTCATCAGTCCCTGGGGTCAGTCAGGGCCAACATGTGCATATTAAGCTGTCATCCCTTGCTGATAATTTTAAAAAAGTTAAAATGAATTCAAATAGACATAAAACAAATGATTGTCAAAGATATGAATTCCTATATAAACTATCGCAAAGTTTACCCTCTCCCAAGGGGCAAATGTAACACCTCAGGGTCATGCAATTCACAATTCAAGTAAAACACCATCAAATCATTCCTTCTATGAATTTTTTTTTTTTCTATCTTATATAGGTATTGAGAATAAGATTTTGAAATTTCAGTCAATTTGAAGCTTTTTAGCCCCGCCCGTCAGCCCCTGGGGGTCAGTCAGGGCTAACATATGTGTACTATCAAACTGTTATCCAACGCTGATGATGTTAACCAGGTTTGAATAAATTCCAATACAACTCCAACAAATAATAGTCAAAAATGTGATTTCCCTGTATAAACTATAGTAAAGTTTACCCCCTCCCCAGGGGCAAACGTGAGACCACAGGGTCATGAAATTCACAATTTTGCTAAGGCATCTTAAGAGCCTTCCATCTATGAAGAGTATTTGATTCTACCATATCTGAGAGTAGAGAAGAAGATTTTTGAAATTTCAGTCAATTTGACCCTTTTTGGCCCCGCCCACCAGCCCCTGGGGGTCAATCAGGGCCAACATGTACATACCATCAAACTCTCATCCAATGCTGATAATTTGAACCAAGTTAGAATGAATTCCAATAGAAATCCAACAAATAATAGTCAAAAATGTGATTTCCCTATATAAACTATAGTAAATTTTACCCCCTCCCCAGGGGCAAACGTGAGACCCAAGGATCATGAAATTCACAATTTTGGTAAAGCACCATAAGACCCCGTCATCTATGAAGAGTATTTGATTCTAACATATCTGAGAGTAGATTAGAAGTTTTTTGAAATTTCAGTCAATTTTACCCTTTTTGGACCCGCCCACCAGCCCCTGGGGGTCAACTAGGGCCAACATGTACAAACCATCAAATTGTCATCCCATGTTGATAATTTGAACCAAGTTAGAATGAATTCCAATACAAATCCAACAAATAATAGTCAAAAATGTGATTTCCCTATATAAACTATATAGTAAAGTTTAGCCCCTCCCCAGGGGCAAACGTGAGACCCCAGGGTCATGCAATTCACAATTTTGGTAAAGCACCACAAGACCCTTTCATCTATAAAGAGAATTTTACTCCACCATATCTGAGAGTAGAGAAGAAGACTTTTAAAATTTTAGTCAATTTGACCCTTTTTGGCCCCACCCCTCAGGCCCCTGGGGGGTGGGGACCATATTATTCACAATTTGGATTGACCACCAGCCATAGAAACTTTCTGCCAAATTCCATGGAATTTTGTCCAGTATTTTTGGAGAAGAAGTCGAAAATGTAAAAAGTTTACGGATGCACGACGGACGACGCACGACGACGGACAAAAGGCGATTAGAATAGGTCACTTGAGACTTCGTCTCAGGTGACCTAAAAAGTTGACGCCGGACGGACGGACTGAGGACGCCGCACCATGGCATACGCTCACTTGCCCTTCGGGCAGGTGAGCTAAAAACATTAATCATAAAAAAGTTATCACAATTCGTTGATTAATAGTCTGAGTATGTGTCATATACGATAAAATGGCTTCCAATGTGAATCGAGTGTGGTTGAAAACTATGACAGCTTCCGCAATGAAGAGAATAATAGGAAAATGGGTCAAACACAATCCTAGAATTAAACTTGGGAAGCAGTATAATAGATTGGAACTGTTCAAACATGAAAACGGTAGTAATACTGATGCTACGCTGCTGCTCGTATTCTGCTTGATTGCTTGAAAGTAGGTCATGACAATCTCGGTAATATTTACCCAAACTCAGTAATATTTACACAAAGTTGGTAAAAGTTACACAAACTCAGTAATATTCATACAGTCTGTACCAGTACATAGCTACTGTCACTATACTATATGTACAGTGTTTACACTTATTTGCACATAAATATGTGTGCCAGAATATATACAGAACATGTAATTTAACATTTCAAAACACTGTACGCCAGTACGGGTGTATAATATTGTTATCCAACTAAACCAGATGGAATATTTGTGTTGCCTCGATTTCAAAACAGTCACATGATGATTTAAAAATAATTTCCGCGCTAAATTTAGAGGGTCCGAATAACCAACTAAATTGAGTGGTCAAACAAGACATAGGGATCGATTGTGAACATTGAGAAAGCACAGAAACATAACTGGAAAGGAACAAAACACAATCATTCAATGAAAATAGCAACGTTTATACTGTGATGTACCTTTAATATCATGCCCAGATAAGCCATCCCAGATGACAAATTAGGAAATCAGCAAGTTTTAAAATATTTCAAGTGAATTTCAGCAATAATTGATGTAAATACAGATTTAACCAAGTATAACAAATCATGTTATTCTTTTTAAATGATTTTTTTCAATATCTTGTTATGTTTCAGTGTACATCAGTTTGGTCGGTTTCTGAAAATTAAGTGGCATCTCATACTCTGTCACATGCCATTGTCTATATTTGTGTATAGTTATATATGTTTTTTGAATTACTCACTCTTTTCTTTATCTTAGTTCGTGAGTACAAAGGTAAGTTACGCATGCGTGAGCAAGTGAGAACAGAGGACATGCAGGTAAATGGTAAATAAACCTTACATTGAAGCGCGAGGGATAAATATATGTTCAAAGCGCAAACTACAGCTTGCTGTAAGTTAAACTATTCATTATAACTATATATCTATGAGGTATTCAGGGGCTGCGGTGGCCGAGTGGTTAAGGTGTCCCAACACTTTAACACTAGCCCTCCACCTCTGGGTTGCGAGTTCGAAACCTACGTGGGGCAGTTGCCAGGTACCGACAGTAGGCCGGTGGTTTTTCTCCGGGTACTCCGGCTTTCCTCCACCTTCAAAACCTGGCACGTCCTTAAATGACCCTGGCTGTTAATAGGACGTTAAACAAAAACAGACCAAACAAACCAAAGTATATTTGGTTAGACAATTTTCATTGTTTAAATGCAGTATTTAAGTGTATTTCATCCGATGATGTATGCGTACTCGTTACGGTGCGTGCACGGACTGTGTATATATTCATGTGTATGGGGCCGGGTTTTGTGTACAATATTGTTATATATAAGTCCTACCATACGTACATGCATATATAGGCGTATGTTATTCCAACTATGGGCAAGCATTGTAAAGACAGGAGACCATAATAAAGATGGTCCCAGGCAGTACAAAAATTCGTCGGTGTCCTTTTGAAATAAACCAGTATGTTACTTGAAGTGACTGGTCTGTGTGACCCATACCTGATTATGTACATAATGTTTGGTCTGTGTGACCTACATGCTACTTGCTGGTCTGTATGACCTACATGCTACTGATTGTGACTGGTCTGTGTGACCTACATGTTACTGATTGTGTCTGGTCTGTGTGACCTACATGTTACTGATTGTGACTGGTCTGTGTGACCTGCATGCTACTGATTGTGACTGGTCTGTGTGACCTACATGTTACTGATTGTGACTGGTCTGTGTGACCAACATGTTACTGATTGTGACTGGTCTGTGTGACCTACATGTTACTGATTGTGACTGGTCTGTGTGACCTACATGTTACTGATTGTGACTGGTCTGTGTGACCTACATGTTACTGATTGTGACTGGTCTGTGTGACCTACATGTAACTGATTGTGACTGGTCTGTGTGACCTACATGTTACTGATTGTGAATGGTCTGTGTGACCTACATGTTACTGGTTGTGACTGGTCTGTGTGACTTACATGTTACTGATTGTGACTGGTCTGTGTGACCTACATGTTACTGATTGTGACTGGTTTGTGTGACCTATAATGTATATGCTACTGATTGTGACTGGTCTGTGTGATCTACATTATAATCGGATAATATGTAAATCAGAGTAATTTATTAAATGTATTATGAATATTTGAAAAAATGTATTGTGAATTCATGATTAAAAGTTTAAAACAATATTTACAAGTTTCCATTGAACATACCAGATTAATAGAAATAAAAGAAGTCATACGAGACGTTGCTGTTGTTATTTCCCATCCGCAATCTGTATAATACTCTCATTAATTGGTACAGAAATCCAGTATTAGAAACATGTCAACGTAATCCAAAACTAAAGCCACTGTTGTAACATAACAGACCAGTCAGTATGTAACTTTTGGTTACGTTTACTTTAGCATGAATATCACCGCAAACGTTGAAATTAAAATTGAAACAAGTCACTTGATACGCCATCATACGGGAGAAAAAAAATCAGCTTATCTTTATTAGCATACGACTACCAGCGAAGGTGACAAACTGCCGCCTTCATATCGAGGTTTTCTTTATTTGGAGGCCCTTTTTTAATTTTCCAAATCCAAAATATTTCCATACTAAAGGTACTCGCGTCTGGGTGGTTGAATAATTCCGCCTCATGTGTCACCGTCTCAAGTGCCTCCATTTTGTTCAAGCGTATGAGTTAAACAGACGCTTTATAACTGTATATAATTTGAGTGCGTAAAGCGTTTTCGTGACCGGAACAGTGACTAACACAGAAACCAACACAGGGTACTTATTCCGGAAACGCCGCACTTTTTACCGGAAATATTTTCAATGGAAATTTCACTAATCGATTATGAATTTAACAATCGATTGTCGCTGTATTTTGGTAATTTCGATCAATTTTCGATTATAATCGATAATCGGCCCACCACTACCATTTATTGTGCAATTATTGTTGAAAATAAATTGTGTATATTGTTTATCAGTATTTAACCTTAGGTATTAGGGAAGTGAGCAATCCTGTTCAGTTCTCGTTACACTTACATATATTAAATGTAAATAGATGTAAATATTTGCCTATGGCAGTGTGGACCTAAAAATAGAACCATATAAACTATTTACACTAGTCCCTGTGTTTCTGTATTTAAAATGTACGCGGATGACACCCCAAAGAAGACTATTTGCAGAATTGTTACCATTAAATCCTGGTCATTGTTTGAATTTGTCAAATATTTTTCAATAATACCTTTATAGCAATAAGTTGAAATAAGTTTGAATTCAAAAGATAAAAAAATAATCAACTGAACATAATTTTACATGGTTACCCACCCCAAATTAAATTGAATTTAACTTTGTGAGACACAATTAATACACAAAAGTTCAAAAACTTTTAATATAAATTTGTCAGAATTGGTTTCTTGCCCATTTTATTTCTTTGGTATATGTAAGCGAAAGATTGAAATATGTTGGTATGGTATTAAAGCCAAGATATTTCAAAATTTACTTATTGCTACCTGTGTGCAGATGACATTTTGAAGACATACTATTTTGTAAGATAGTGATTATAAAATATTGGTAAGTCTTTAATTCTGTCAAGGAGTTTTCTAATATATAATGCCTTTTGTAATAAATTGAAAATGATTTAAATTCAAAAGATAAAAAATAATACAACATGACTCAATATCTTAACTTAGTTAATTTAACTTAATGTGACAAATCAATTAATTGACATAATTTTAGTTTTCTCTGGCACATGGTTTTCTTTGGCACATGAAAGCAAAAGGTTGAAATATGATGATATGGAATTTATAATAAAGTGACTCACAGATATTTGAAAATTTTCTATAATATGAAATTCCAAAGAAGACTATTTTGTAAAATTGTGATAACTAAAACCTGCTAACTCTTTGATTTTGTCAAATAATTTTCGATCTTATACCTTTTGGAATAAGTAGAAATTAATATAATATATGACATCTTTCTGCACCCAAAGTAACTGAATTTAACGTGACAAATTTTAGCATGGTGTACAAGTTACCCTAGTGTACATGTGTTACCCTGGTGTACATCTGTTAACTCTGGTGTACACCTGTTACCCTGGTGTAGATATCAACACATGTTACCCTGGTGTATACACCTGTTACCCTGGTGTATATATCAACACCTGTTGCCGTTGTGTACACCTGTTACGACGGTGTACAACTGTTACCCTGGTGTAGATATCAACACCTGTTAGCCCTTGTGTACACCTGTTACCATGGTGTACACCTGTTACCCTTGTGTAGATACCAACACCTATTACCCTGGTGTAAATATCAAGATACAGTGTATGTTACCCTGGTGTAGATACCAACATATGTTACCATGGTGTACACCTGTTACCCTGGTGTACATATGTTACCCTTGTGTACACCTGTTACCCTGGTGTAGATATCAACACCTATTACCCTGGTGTAAATATCAACATATGTTACCCTGGTGTACACCTGTTACCCTGGTGTACACCTGTTACCCTTGTGTACACCTGTTACCCTGGTGTAGATATCAACACCTGTTACCCTGGTGTAAATATCAACATATGTTACCCTGGTGTAAATATCAACATATGTTACCATGGTGTACACCTGTTACCCTTGTGTACACCTGTTACCCTGGTGTAGATATCAACATATGTTACCATGGTGTACACCTGTTACCCTGGTGTACATATGTTACACTGGTGTACATCTGTTACCCTAACCTAAAACCTTTTAGATTAAGTAGAAATTAATATAATATATGACATCTTTCTGCACCCAAAGTAACTTAATTGAACTTGACAAATTTTAGCATGAATTGGTCAGAACCGCTTTCTTGCATATTATTTTCTTCGGTGCATGAAAATGAAAGGTTGAAGTATGTTGTATGGGACAGTATTTGAGGCCAATATATTTTTACTTCATTTATTCATTTATGCAAAAAATGATATAATTTGACCCTGTCCTAAGAGTCATCTCAATAAATGGCAGGTCACTGAGGTCAGAGACTTTTACACTTTTGTATTTCAAAATTTAAAGCATTAATTTGAATGGGTTTTTACAAGAATTTATTTAAGATATATATCGGTGTTTCTTTTATACTCAGAACATTTTAAACATACAGTTATTACAGTCACAATATGTATATAAGTAGATATACGTCATTGTCTTTTTTTTATAAAAAATCATGTTTATCAGTTTTGTTTGAGAAAAAAAAAGAGAGATTTTGCCGATTGTTATGAGAGAATGGCTGCAGTTCAATCCTACCAATCAATTGAAATATACTGTTTCTTAGCAAATATATCAAGGTTGTAAATTTCACTTCAGGTAAAGTTGTTAATTAGAGAATTCACCTGTGACCCAATTTGGCAACTTGTCATTAACCCCTTGGGGTCAAATAGTGTCACTGACCATAGCTATAGGATAAAACAAAAGAACTTACATGCAGCACAAGTGTTAGTCAAAATTTGAAATGTCAAATTGACGAGCAACTCAAATCATTTTTCTGCGTCAATGCACTGATTTAAGATATCGAAATTATTGTAAAATTATATTTGCAAATGAGCTACGAAAAGATAGTACTAAATCTATATCTAGCCTACTGTACTACTGCTTAGCCTTACTGTTGTTTGTGTTAAAAGACAATTAACATTCCGAGCATAAACACACATGCAATTATATATGTTGTCTTAAAATATAGATAGATATAATTATAATAAGTATATTTATAAAAAAAAGAAGAAGATCCGCTGCCGGGAATTGAAACCCAGCCTCCACAGTGGGACACTTTGTCTCAACCTACTGAGCTAACCGGGGAATTATTCAATGATATATGATATTTTATAAATAAGAGCCTATTCAGTCTAACATTAGTTTTCTTTTTTTTTTCAAAATTCATCTTTATATGATATTTTCATAGCAAAATAAGTTAACAGAATAATGACGAACCTTACAGTGTTGCATATTTGTGCAAATTTGTCACGCTTAGATATCACAGTAGTCAAGTAATTTTACAAAACACCAACCGAAGATACACGATGCACGTTGCGTGCTCATCTCTCAAAAGCGACTAACAATTGAGAAATTAGTCTATTATTGAAAACAAACTGTTCAATATACTAGTACTGTTAGTGTGTACTGAAGTGCATGTACAGTAGTCCCTGAAAGTGTGTGTCATCGTAAGCTAAAAATATGTCCGTGATAGGCCTATAGATCTACTCGACATAAACAAATATCAGCTGAACATCAACATGCATCAACTAACGAAACAGTAATTTCGTTAAACAAACAAACAAAATAAAGAAAATAGATATTACATATTTAAACGTCGCCTGTCTCTAAATTATTAATGAACACGTGTGCCATTTACAGAACTGCAGAAGGCCTACGTATACGACATGTATAACTTAGGCCTACCGAAGCTTGTTATCGAAAATTATTTGAACGCTGGTCTGGGTTGACGATGCATTCTGATCCTGTAAAGCAACACATTTGGTAATAGTAGAACAGCTATAACTTCTAATGTCACTTTTATAATGAGAGAATATTACAAAGTCCTGGTCCTGACGGTAAAATGTAATACAACTCACTTTGAATGCAGCTAAAGCCTGGAGTTGAAAGAGTAAGCGGCGTGAAGTCATGGCGTTATAGCATCCGGAACTCCTCGGGGAGTCTACATTTTAGAGACAAAACCCGATGACTTCAGGATGGGCGTTTGTAAACGTCATCAAAACATTCGATCGTCTGCTATTTATAGCAAAATATCCCTGTGAAGTGGAAAAATATTGAGAATGTCGAAAAATTAGACCATTTTCAAAACAATCTTGTGACCGTTCTGTAAAAGATATTGAAAAACGAAACAGACCGTTTTCTTTAGGAAACATTTATCTATATATATGTGCATTGCATTTGTTTCTGGATTTTTTTTTCGAATTTTGAGGGCGGTTTAAACAGAACCTCTTAGTCAAAATTACGATTTTGGCATGTTTGACCCAAAATATCTCATAAATAACAATTTCCACAGGGATACCATATACATCCAGACCTAGATCGAGTCGAGTTTTACGATGGTTCAAAAAACCATAAAGATTGTATGTGCCATTTTTTCCACCCTCAAATCGCTACAATAGCCGGCAAAATGGGTGAATTAGCCCATACCTTCATTTCGCTCCGCAAGGAGCGATAACTGAGTTATCGCCCCTTACTACACTTCATTCTTTATTGATAATTCTTCAAGAGGACAAACATATTCTATATTTAAGACACAGTTTGGCATAGAAAAGTACTAGTGGGGTGACACCTAAAGGAGTGTCACAGAAAGAATGAAGTGTAGAGAGGGACGATAACTCTGGTTGAGCACGAAAGACAGATACAAATAAATGCTGAAGATGACATAGAAATGTCCGTCTTGAGTTCAGAGGTTCCATGCACGAGTCCTGGTTTACATTAAAATCATTCAATGTCAATGTTTCGACCAATAACAAAGCCTCAGCAGCGTGGTTCTATGGCAAGAGAACCCTAGAGGTTGAATTTGCATCTAAAATTTGACCAATTGAATTCCTCCATGTGGTTCCTATGGCAATGAATCCCATGTGGTTGAATTCGAATTCCCCTATTTACCATTTTGCATCCAAATCCAATATCTAATCTTCGACCAATCAGAAGCCTTGATATGGCAATGATACCCATGCAATGGAATTTGCAGTCCCCTAATACCCCTATATATCAAATACCAATTGTAATCGAAATCAAACAATATCTAAATTTTCACCAGTCAGAGGCAAGTAAGTCTGTGGCGGCCATCTTGGTAGACCGATCGGAAAATAAAGCGTCATGCAGTTGCACATCCCATGCTCTTGAAGAACACCTGTGTCAAGTTTTTTTAAGTGGGGGATTTAATAAAGTATTGGTTATCTTATAACACTGGTAACCCCCAAAACCTTTATTTCCCTTCCTTTAGCATTAATACCTTCACTTGCACTTAATTTCCTCATTTTCACTTAATACATTTCTATCCTCACTTGCACTTAATTTATTCGCGCGACATTTAAAACTCCCAATTACGTTTAGATATTAATACTGGCGGAGGAAATTGAAGGTTTGGGGGTTACCATTGTAATAATTTTCAAAATTCTTCAGTTTTATGGAATATGACACATTAATTGATTATGAGACAGCAATTGGCATCTATCCAAGCATACGTTCAGGGCCTCTTGTGTGTTGTTCAGTGAGGTACATCATTGTAGTCACCCACTACTATAAGGAGACCCAGCCTCAAAACGATCCTGATTGTAATATATGTGTATACACGTGGTGATAAAACAAGCAAACAAACAAACCTAAGTTCATCTTAGTAACAGATGTACTCGCGGTATTCTAATCGATAAATAGTGACATATACCATCAAAGGTAAACAAAAATGTCATGCATATCATATGATGTCAAAATCAAGGTTTCTAATGTGTTCATACTGACAATAACTTCCACAAGTGTACACACAACCTTAAACATCACTTCTGGTCTGAACATGATATTGGGACAGAGATCACAATTAACTTCGATATATTTTATGGAGATAGCTGTCAGTATGCATCTATAACAAAAGTGTAGATTATTTACATCTGGGTCAGGGTTAGAGGTCAAATCTACATCCAAAAGTGTGTTAACGACTGGTGCAACTTGATCGGCCAATCAGCCGGTGTTTTACCTGATTCAAGTCCCTGTGGAGAATATGTTTCTTTGGTTTGTAGCTGTTTTCCCGAGTAAATAACACATGAAACGGGTACTTTATATACCATCCGAGGATAAATAGTGTGTTGAGATTTCGAAAATCACAAATACACACTGTTACTGAAAATAGAATGACGTAGGATTCTGGGTGTAAAAAGGCGGGAATTCTTCCCCAGTGCTGTGTAAATGTCTGGCTTACTGTCAAGATGTGGTAGATGTCAGATAACTTGATACATGTCGTTAATGAATTTTGGATTTAGAATAGCGTAACTTTATTTCATGCCTATTTTTATTTTATAATTGCTCAAGGATTCCTTTGTATTGTAAATGGTATATCAAGTAAACTGAATTTGATACCTTATACCAAACACATGTTATGATGCAACAGGAAACACTGACCTCCAGCTCACTGGTCAAACAGATATAATCTGGGGAGTGTTTGGAGGGAAATATTCTCAGTAGGTCTCTCAGTTATTTGTAAGGTGTTGCATGATAAACATGGCCAAGGAAAGAAAATACTGTTTAGTTGTGAGCCAGGAACAGAGAGACAATATTTTTAGTTTGTTTGCACATTATGACTGGGATTTAGAGGAAAGGATTTGTAATGAAAAGTTTACTGCCAGTGATGAATTTGAAAACAGATGTAATTTCCACAATGACAGAGCCTGATAATATGTCAAAGGAATATGAAGAAACCGGCGATTCATCTCAACTAGAGCAATATGCAGAATTTATTATTGCAAAAGATCCCCTGTCAAATTAGTGTCCTCATTGTTTTAGTCAACCATGTGTCACAGACAAAACTTTCAGACAGATGTGGTGGGAAACTAAAAACCAACCACAACATGCACGGAATCATCATTGCAGGAAAGAAATGTACAAAAGGTTTGGGGTTATGTTACTACATAGACAAGTCTGGAAAGATGCTATATACTTAGTAAGAAAAGAAAAAACAAGCACATGAGAGGAAAAGTGAAATACAGAAACTTGTGTGGCATAAACATGACATTATGCCTAACTGTGTTATACAATTAGTGAGGAGCTGGTATCCTAATCCAGATGGTGTTCCATACATGGGTCATTTCTGGGACTTAATCTGATCCACTAGCCGAGAGAACCTGTGTGATACTTATTCTAGACTGTAAATCTTGATGGAGTAGATTAAATCTGGTGATGATTGCTTTATACATATTTGTTTAGGAAAAGTGTGAGATAATTGGATTAATGTATATTCCTGTAATATATATGTGCCTCTGGGATATAGTTTCTGGACATTGCCGCCAAAATGTTGATAAGGTAGGAGATTTTGTTTAGTCAGCATGCCTAGCTAGGGTCATAGCAACACTGTGTATGTAAACTTCCGGTATCAACTTCCGGGGAGGCAAATTCAAATTTCAAATTTGATTGACAGCCTCCAACATTGGCAAATAAATATTTTACATCAGGATTAAAACTAAATTAGATTTTTAAAAAGAAAACCATTACCATATTCAAATTCCTTACAAGAATATCTTCATCCCCAACAAAATTAGTAACATCAGCTTTATTGAAAAACACGAATTTATAAAAACTCCTTCTCTGAAGTGAAGGCAGCCAAAGTTTTGCATATTCCTCCATGTTCCTGAGTTGTCTCCCTTTTATACCCCATCCCCGGCCTTTAAGATTATCCAACATTTTACATAATAGACATTGTTTTGCTTATATCCTGCAAGTTCACAATAGCATAACCGGTATATGTATGAACACGGTTTAACATAGCTTTGCTATCTCTGAAATATTTATATAAAAAAACTGATAAAAATAAATCTGATTGCAAAAATACATTTTCTTAGAAAAAAAAATACATATGATTAAAATATCAGTTGGAAACAAATGTATTTTAATATATACCAGAATATACAAATATTTAAAAATTAGTAACCTGGGAATTTTGAAATGTAATACCCTAATATGATTGTACTGTCATAATGACGTTATGTTCATTTTTATAATAAAATGTACATATGTATATAGTAATACTAAAGTATACGTATACAAATATGTGTATATTCGACTATTAAGCGTAACGGACATGAGTGACACATTGTTCTCCTTATTAAGGCAAATAATCGTTCTTATTGGTATGTTTTAAGAGGTACTGAAAGAAAGTTTTCTCAAACTTCACATGCACCTTCCCATTGATCGCTTGTTGTGCAAATTGATTATAAGTCAAATTACGAAAACAAAAAGTACAAAATGTAGATTCGTCTTGGTCCCTCTGTGTGATCATTTAGTTGTTATCGTTTTATCTAGAGTAATGCTTGAAGGATTTTTCTCTAACTTCCTGGTTAGGTTTCTTTTAGTCTTTAATTGTGTCCATTAGCTTTTTCGTCTAATCCAGAAAACAAAATGGCTAACAGTTGAAGATTAGCTTTGCTATTTCTAATTCACAGAAAGGTGTTAGATTTCGCTTCAATGTGCCAGAAACTCAGTGATGCTGGATTTAAGGCTGGATGCCAATCCACTTTTGCAACAACAGCTGATATTTTCTTGGAATTCAAATAAAAACTGATATCTGCTTTTGGATCTGATAAAAATACACTACAATTTCTACACCCCCTTTAATCAGTAGTTGATATTCAAAACAAATATAAACTCTAAATATTTACCAAAATCTTTACATATTTCAATCATTATTTGCTTTAATCTGTTATATTTCCCTTTATTTTCAATTGGTCTGTTATAACTGGAGAACATTTACATAAGCTTAGACTGCTAATTTATCCAATTGCTTGTTTTTGTTCAATAAAATTTATTGAAACAATTAAAACTGCCTTTATTTGTAAGTTCCCCTTGTTATCAATTCTAAAGGAAGTAGAGGAAAACTCAGTGGTACACACAAGGATTTGTATTGATTCGATGTAACACTGAGTTTTCCTCTTGTTATCTGAGGTCTGATTTATTCAAACTCGTTCAAGCGGATCGAAAATCCCCTTTACGTCGAGGATTTGAGTAGACAAAGACTATGTCGAACGTGCACCTTTTAAAGACTGAATCAAAAATATACTAAAGACATAATCTTTTCTAAAATGTGATTATGTGGGGCGTGCACTGTTTTGTTCAATTTCCTAGCATGTGACGTGTATAATTGTCGGCGTAGTGACAGTTTGTGTGTTTGCATTACACAAGGGCGATGTACGTTTTGGAGAGATACAGTTGGGAGCAAACTAAACTTGGTAGTCTAGTGCACTTCAGTGCACTACAAAAGTTAACTCCAGTTAACATCGTAGTGCACCTGAGTTAACATCGTAGTGCACTTGAGTTCACATCGTAGTGCACTAGAGTTAACACTGTAGTGCACTGGAGTGAACATCGTAGTGCACTTGAGTTCACATCGTAGTGCACTAGAGTCAATACATACAAAGTATTTGATATACAATGCATAATCTCTTGAACATATAAATGTTTCATTAAAACAAAATTTCTAAAATATATATACAGGGACTAGTCCATGTATATTGTGTGTGTTCATGATGGTGTGTACATTTCACTTTTATTTCAGATATGTTTATTATTAGAATATTCACAAAAACTTAAAATTAAGAAAGCATGGAAAATACCAGTTTTGAAATTAAAATTAAATTGATTAACATCAAGCAATATTGATTCTGCCTCCATTGAAACATATATTGAACATGCAACATAAATGTTATAGTTTGTATACCGTCAGGTATATAGTCTTTCCAGACCAGGTAAATCACACAAAATGGGATTATGATTGTTATTTTGTTGAAAGGTGTGAAAACACAGCCAAGAAATCTGGAACAAGGAGTCCAGCTGTTCTGGGCATGGCCAAAGGGCATAAAACTTAATTAATGGTTTACCTGTACAGGTACTGTACTAGTCATGCATGGCTACCCCTCCCCTAAACACTCATGTAATTCTATATAATCAGTCCCCAATCTAATTTGTATTGTATGTACCTAATAAGTGTATAAATTAGTTTCCCCGTTAAAATTATTGATTATTATTGAGAAATAAAAATACTGGCTTGCAAGTCTTTATAATTTTATAATAAGACTTTCGAGATAATATTATAAAGGTTTTTAAAATCCAAACAAAAACTTGTGAGTTTACCTGTCGTTTTGATAAGTGTCACCAAGCTGTGTGTATTAGAGTATGGGTCAAATCCAAGTGTCAAAAATTATAGTTACAGTCATGCTAGACCAAATGTCTTAAAAAATTATAGGTAAAACAAATATGTTTATAATTTGATTACTTTTTTCATTACTTATTACATTATTATATTTATAAGATTATAAACAAATGATTTTTTTTTCAAATGTTTATAGGGAGGTTAATTACTTATCATTATTATTTTGCTGAAATGATTGATTACAAAATTGTTGCAGTTGACTGACCACTTTTACATGGAATTTACCTGGTGGTCACTCAGGTATGACCATACAAGACCAAGGTGTCAAAATTGATCTGTTGGTTAGACCTTACCTGTAATTATCCCCTATTGTTCTACTCTCACACCTGTAGTCTCACCTGGCCAAGAAAATACTTTACCTGTATCGTAGTTCAGAATGTCTTACCTGGTAAACGCTGGGTGTCATATATTGATCAATAAGAATGCAAATTTATTAATACTTACATTTAAAGTTGGATTATTCACTTTGACTTTCTTTTTTGGTGGGGGAGATGGGCACAACAAGGTACAACCGAGAAGCCACAGGGAGATTAACTTGTTCCTCAGTTTGAACTGTTTTCATAATTATGTAACACGACTCAACTTAATACAGTTTTGTGAACAGTATACAATAGTAAACAGTGCTTGGTCAATTGTTTCATATTTTGTATCTGCAGTAAACAAAATTGCTTTTGTTTTCACTGAATTTTCAGTTTTATTATTTAAATGACAATCAAAATGCAGTATTGCTAATTAGTATATGGATGAAATCTAAAATGATTTCTCATTTTATAACAAACATGGCTTTCAAAGGAGATTACTTATATATATTTAATTAGGTACTCCTTAATTAATTAATAATTTATATTTCATGAATATAACTATAATTATAACATTGTATGTGAAGCTTTCAGGAAAATAAATTAATTTGTTTGTTTATCTAATATCAAACAAGTAATTAATGGCTTTTAATGGAGATTGCTTAATATGTATACATAATTATAGGTATACTCCCTAATCAATTAATCATTTATATATCATGAATATGAATATAACTATAATTGCAACATTGTATGTGAAGCTTTCAGGAAAATATATAAATTTGTTTGCTTATTCAATATAAAACAAATAATTAACATAAGTTGAGGGGAAGCTACATACTTTTACACACAATGAATTATATAGTGCCACTAATCCTAATACAATTTTAACTGCAAGAGACTGATACCAGTCCAGTGCCCTTGGGGCCCCTAGACCACTGCCATTCATACCTGTTACATATTAATTACCCTGTGTGGTGTGGGTCACACCTGATCAGGCTGGTTTCCCCAATTAACTCCAAGGGGGTCCATTTATTGCAGACATTATACCAATACGTTATCTAACTATAGGTATCCTCTCATAATATGTATAAGTTAATAATTGACAAGATGAATGTACCTGTAGTCAGGTTTCATTAATACATCATTTACAAACATGAAATAAATATAAAATCAAACCACTAGAATGTCTGAAGATGGAACTTAAATATTTCATATTGTTTTAGCATAGTATTAAAAATACACATTTCCTGCATCTGGCATGAATTGAATTCCTCTGGCCTTTATACGTTAAGACTGACATTTTGACAGAATATATTATCTCTCTGTCAGCAAGTCTAAATTAGTACTGAGTCAGAAGGTTTAATTGTGCTACATACACGAACATGGGTAGCTATACCTTCAAAACTTGACTTGCACACATAATATACAACACATCAAATCATATTGCTCATAACAACATTTACCCAAGAACTGAAGTGCACATCATAGTGCACTTGGGTTAACATTGTAGTGCACTGGAGTTAACATCGTAGTGCACTGGAGTTAACATTGTAGTGCACTGGAGTTAACATCGTAGTGAACTCAAGTGCACTACGATGTTTAGTCTAGTGCACTACGTTGTTCACTACGTGTGCACTACGAAGTGCACTTGGTACCAAGTTTAGTTTGCTCCCAACTGTATGTTATGTTCTGTACGGGTTTTCAGGACAAGAGTGACACATTGTTCTCCTTATTACCGCAAATAATCGTTCTTATTGGTATGTTTTAAGAAGTACTGAAAGAAAGTTTTCTCAAACTTCATATGCACCTTCACATTGATCGCTTGTTGTGCAAATTGATTATAAGTCTAATTACGAAAACAAAAAGTACAAAATGTAGATTCGTCTTGGTCCTCTGTGTGATCCAATGTCAGCACAATAGGTGTTTGCGTCTGGATAGTATTGATAGAAAAAAGTTTATTAGTCCTAGTCTATCTTTTTTCTGTTAATACTAACCAGAAGCGGACTCCTTTGGTCAGAACATAACTTCCGTTCGTCAGAGGCAATATACATGTTATGCGCTATGTGACTTCATGGAAGGGTCTATACTTTACTATAACAGTACATTGATATGAACACAATTCTAAATATATGATACAGAGTGTGTTTTTTCACCTCATCGGATCCCTATATACCTTAATATACCATATACCCTTAATGAAAGTATTCAAAATATTCAAAATAAAGGAAATAACCCGTTCTAATATATTACATAATGTTTAAAGACAGGCAACCTACATATAACTGTGATACATATGTTCTATTGTATTATCAAAATGAAACACACGGTATCCATTGTGAAACGCTGAATCCTTTCATTGATAATTCCATTCCCATATGTTACTTGATTTCCAACACAGCAAAATAACATATCACTGTCAGGTTTTGTTATTTACCGTACAACGTATCTAATATTTTTGTTTATAAACATTCTCCCTTTTCGTGGTTATATCGAAAACTAAAATAAAAACAACAGATTTACAGTGCTAACATGCAAACCGTTGACGGTTCAGACCGTGTATCACCTGGCACCACCCGACAACTCGGTGACCCATTTGTCGAACATCGTTGTGTAATACAAAAGACAGTGGGCGGGGACACAATACTAATTACCGCAGCTCATTATAACACACGAGCGAATCAGCGCTCTCGGATTGACAGGCCACGTGCGACAGAAATCACAGACCGATTGTCTGTCTTGTGGAGCACATAATTTCATATAAATACAAGATATATATGTGCTACTGCATTTGAATAAAGAGTGGATTGTCAAAATAAAATATTTATGGGAATTGTGTACTTTTCCCAAGTGGCAAAAGAAATACCTTTGAATTAAAAGGACTGTTTTACTCTGAACGTAACCCAATTGAAGAATTGTAAAAAAAATCTCAATTCGTCCCCAAGTATCACTAATTGGTTAATTAACCGTAAATAGACAGATGACATTTGTGTACGGTAAATTATTCTGTACATTTTCGGTGTTTATTTTAATATTGGTAGGCACAGAAACTCGTCCAATTCTCATTTGTGCACACATGTAGTTCTCATCGATATATAGATTTTGCACATTTATGTTGTCGGAACGATAGCGATAACGTGAAATTGAGGTTTTGGGCAATACTGTATGTCCCCTTGTAATAAATGAGCCTGGCGATTGTTTAAACATTTTCTCATAGAACATTAAATGCTAACAAAATTATTCTATTTACATGTAATCCACTTCATATCCCTATGTATTGAACACGTTTCCGTGGTTATAATAATATATAAATCCTACCCTAGATCCCTATTTTAGGGTCAATTTGAGAAAGGAAATGTGAAGTAAATGTTTTACACTGTGTGACGGGGCTGACTGTTGTACAATGTTTTGATGAACCGATCACGGGTGTCGTATCACTGTCGGCTGATTTTAAGGTCCTGTCAAACGCATCTGGTGTTTTGTCATAATTTGGCATGCTATAACCACAGGTGCCTGACTCGTTTTATAAAATAATAACATATACGAGTACATATCTCATTTATATGTACTCTTATATGTTATTATTTTATAAAACGAGTCGGGCACCTGTGCTATAACCAGTGCCTTTTTCACTTGAAGTCAGATTTGTCTCCGTTTGTGTGCAATAATGGAGAAGAATAAGTTTATCATCCTGGAAAACCAGCAAATGAAAGTTTACGACTTACGGTTTTGAATTTTTTTCCAATGGATTATCCTACGGTAAAATTAGTAGAAAGTGCGGTTTAACCAAAGAAGGCTGTACGAAAATTGTAAAAAAAAAATT
Source organism: Pecten maximus (assembly GCF_902652985.1). NCBI lineage: Eukaryota > Metazoa > Mollusca > Bivalvia > Pectinida > Pectinidae > Pecten > Pecten maximus. Next base: position 13,662,719 of record NC_047028.1, on the reverse strand, counting down.
CTACTTCCGTGAAAACACCGCGGTAATGCACTACCGATCGGAGCAGCTTCATTTTTTTCGACGAATCTTCCGTTATTAAAACTGCAGGAAATAGGAATTACGGACATAGTTTTGCAGACCTGTATACCAGCCGTCGAGGTTCAGATTTGCAAGCAAATGTACGTACACAGTTAACTTGTGGGTTTTTTGGGGTGGACTTCTTTGATATTATTCAAGGGCCGTCAAATGCCCTAGAAATGATAAACTTTTTGACCAGCTTTTACAACAACGGAATGAATTTAGAAATCCGATTATTGATAGGGGTGACTATATTATTCTTGATAACTGCGGATTTCATCATCACAGGGTCGGAGAACAATTACTACGTAATCTTCTTGGTCAACATGGCGTGGAATTATTATTTCTGCCCCCGTACAGTCCGGAACTGAACGCTGCCGAGTACATTGTTCACCTCATCAGAAACGGTCTACGGGAAAATGCTACGTTAACATAACTTTACTGAACTCGCAACGACATTGGCAATTACTGACATTCCCAATCATGCCTGCGAAAAACTGTTTGAAAAATGTGGATATGTATAGTGACTACTGTTTACATTTCTAATTTAGTTCTATACATATTTCATAGACACGGTGAAATTAAAAAGAGAAAAATAAAATCCTGTATATAATTGCACATTGTATCAATCTCATGTCTGTTATTTCTGTCGCACGTGGCTTGTCAATCCGAGAGCGCTGATTCGCTCGTGTGTTATAATGAGCTGCGGTAATTGGTATTGTGGTCCCGCCCACTGTCTTTTGTATTACACAACGATGTTCGGCAAATGGGTCACCGAGTTGTCGGGTGGTGTCAGGTGATACACGGCCTGAAACGTCAACGGTTTGCATGTTAGCACTGTAAATGTAGGACTATTTATTGTTTGTTTGATATCCTCGAAAGTTTGTACCACTGAACTGTCTATATATATCACACAATGTATAGTAATCAGAACATGTAGAATGATAATTTTGAGTACATACCTATGACGCTGGCAGTGGAACAAAAAGTAAGGGTGTCTTTGCACAGGAACAACTACATCCTCAATATGTCGCCATTACGTAAGGTATACACACAGTGTCGCTGTGGCGACGAATGATATTCGTCACGTGGCGGTAAATTAGCGAATCACTGCACGACGTGACATGTTAAATAAACCGCGTGATATTTTACGTATCTTTAAAAAGCCATTGCTTTTGTTAGCACAAATGAAAAAGTCTTTGTCAAATGAAATATCTAAACTATTGAAAATCCTGATCTGGATGGTCGACTCTGAATGTAGTACTGCTAACATTTCGGTAACGTAGACAGACGGGTATGTAGGGTCAGGTAGCTGATGGTACAGGTGGTATACAGTTACAATAAAACGTTCAAACTGGTGTTGCAATGTATCAATCTCGAGAGATTGGCAATGTATATATAGTAACAGCTGAACTAGGAGAAAAGAGTACAATAGGTGCCTATGGCGTTGTGGACCTAAAATTAGAACCATATAAACTATTTACACTAGTCCCTGTGTTTCTGTATTTAAAATGTACGCAGAAGACACCCCAAAGAAGACTATTTGCAGAATTGTTACCATTAAATCCTGGTCATTGTTTGAATTTGTCAAATATTTTTCAATAATACCTTTATAGCAATAAGTTGAAATAAGTTTAAATTCAAAAGATAAAAAAATAATCAACTGAACATAATTTTACATGGTTACCCACCCCAAATTAAATTGAATTTAACTTTGTGAGACACAATTAATACACAATAGTTCAAAAACTTTTAATATAAATTTGTCAGAATTAGTTTCTTGCCCATTTTATTTCTTTGGTATATGTAAGCGAAAGATTGAAATATGTTGGTATGGTATTAAAGCCAAGATATTTCAAAATTTACTTATTGCTACCTGTGTGCAGATGACATTTTGAAGACAAACTATTTTGTAAGATATTGATTATAAAATATTGGTAATTCTTTAATTTTGTCAAGGAGTTTTCTAATATATAATGCCTTTTGTAATAAATTGAAAATGATTTAAATTCAAAAGATCAAAAAAATACAACATGACTCAATATCTTAACTTAGTTAATTTAACTTAATGTGACAAATCAATTAATTGACATAATTTTAGTTTTCTTTGGCACATGGTTTTCTTTGGCACATGAAAGCAAAAGGTTGAAATATGATGATATGGAATTTATAATAAAGTGACTCACAGATATTTGAAAATTTACTTTAATATGAAATTCCAAAGAAGACTATTTTGTAAAATTGTGATAACTTAAACCTGCTAACTCTTTGATTTTGTCAAATAATTTTCGATCTTATACCTTTTGGAATAAGTAGAAATTAATATAATATATGACATCTTTCTGCACCCAAAATAACTGAATTTAACTTGACAAATTTTAGCATGGTGTACAAGTTACCCTAGTGTACATGTGTTACCCTGGCGTACATCTGTTAACACTGGTGTACACCTGTTACCCTGGTGTAGATATCAACACATGTTACCCTGGTGTATACACCTGTTACCCTGGTGTAGATATCAACACCTGTTAGCCCTTGTGTACACCTGTTACCACGGTGTACAACTGTTAGCCCTGGTGTAGATATCAACACCTGTTAGCCCTTGTGTAGATATCAACACCTATTACCCTGGTGTAAATATCAAAATACAGTGTATGTTACCCTGGTGTAGATATCAACATATGTTACCATGGTGTACACCTGTTACCCTGGTGTACACCTGTTACCCTGGTGTACACCTGTTACCCTTGTGTACACCTGTTACCATGGTGTAGATATCAACACCTATTACCCTGGTGTAAAGATCAACATATGTTACCCTGGTGTACACCTGTTACCCTGGTGTACACCTGTTACCCTTGTGTACACCTGTTACCCTGGTGTAGATATCAACACCTGTTACCCTGGTGTAAATATCAACATATGTTACCCTGGTGTAGATATCAACACCTGTTGCCCTGGTGTAAATATCAACATATGTTACCCTGGTGTACACCTGTTACCCTTGTGTACACTTGTTACCCTGGTGTAGATATCAACATATGTTACCATGGTGTACACCTGTTACCCTTGTGTACACCTGTTACCCTGGTGTAGATATCAACATATGTTACCATGGTATACACCTGTTACCCTGGTGTACATATGTTATCCTGGTGTACATCTGTTACCCTAACCTAAAACCTTTTAGATTAAGTAGAAATTAATATAATATATGACATCTTTCTGCACCCAAAGTAACTTAATTGAACTTGACAAATTTTAGCATGAATTGGTCAGAACCGCTTTCTTGCATATTATTTTCTTCGGTGCATGAAAATGAAAGGTTGAAGTATGTTGTATGGGACAGTATTTGAGGCCAATATATTTTTACTTCATTTATTAATTGATGCAAAATATGATATAATTTGACCCTGTCCTAAGAGTCATCTCAATAAATGGCAGGTCACTGAGGTCAGAGACTTTTACACTTTTGTATTTCAAAATTTAAAGCATTAATTTGAATGGGTTTTTACAAGAATTTATTTAAGATATATATCGGTGTTTCTTTTATACTCAGAACATTTTAAACATACAGTTATTACAGTCACAATATGTATATAAGTAGATATACGTCATTGTCTTTTTTTATAAAAAATCATGTTTATCAGTTTTGTTTGAGAAAAAAAAGAGAGATTTTGCCGATTGTTATGAGAGAATGGCTGCAGTTCAGTCCTACCAATCAATTGAAATATACTGTTTCTTAGCAAATATATCAAGGTTGTAAATTTCACTTCAGGTAAAGTTGTTAATTAGAGAATTAACCTGTGACCCAATTTGGCAACTTGTAATTAACCCCTTGGGGTCAAATAGTGTCACTGACCATAGCTATAGGACAAAACAAAAGAACTTACATGCAGCACAAGTGTTAGTCAAAATTTGAAATGTTTAATTGACGAGCAACTCAAATTATTTTCTGCGTCAATGCACTGATTTAAGATATTGAAATTATTGTAAAATTATATTTGCAAATGAGCTACGAAAAGATAGTACTAAATCTATCTCTAGCCTACTGTACTACTGCTTAGCCTTACTGTTGTTTGTGTTAAAAGACAATTAACATTCCGAGCACGTTGCGTGCCCATCTCTCAAAAGCGACTAACGATTGAGAAATTAGTCTATTATCTAAAACAAACTGTTCAATATACTAGTACTGTTAGTGTGTACTGAAGTACATGTACAGTAGTCCCTGGAAGTGTGTGTCATCGTAAGCTAAAAATATGTCCGTGATAGGCCTATAGATCTACTCGACATAAACAAATATCAGCTGAACATCAACATGCATCAACTAACGAAACAGTAATTTCGTTAAACAAACAAACAAAATAAAGAAAATAGATTTTACATATTTAAACGTCGCCTGTCTCTAAAACGTTAATGAACACGCGTGACATTTACAGAACTGCAGAAGGCCTACGTATACGACATGTATAACTTAGTCCTACCGAAGCTTGTTATCGAAAATTATTTGAACGCTGGTCTGGGTTGACGATGCATTCTGATCCTGTAAAGCAACACATTTGGTAAAAGTAGAACAGCTATAACTTCTAATGTCACTTTTATAATGAGAGAATATTACAAAGTCCTGGTCCTGACGGTAAAATGTAATACAACTCACTTTGAATGCAGCTAAAGCCTGGAGTTGAAAGAGTAAGCGGCGTGAAGTCATGGCGTTATAGCATCCGGAACTCCTCGGGGAGTCTACATTTCAGAGACAAAACCCGATGACTTCAGGATGGGCGTTTGTAAACGTCATCAAAACATTCGATCGTCTGCTATTTATAGCAAAATATCCCTGTGAAGTGGAAAAATATTGAGAATGTCGAAAAATTAGACCATTTTCAAAACAACCTTGTGACCGTTCTGTAAAAGATATTGAAAAACGAAACAAACCGTTTTCTTCAGGAAACATTTATCTATATATGTGTGCATTGCATTTGTTTCTGGATGTTTTTTTCGAATTTTGAGGGCGGTTTAAACAGAACCTCTTAGTCAAAATGACGATTTTGGCATGTTTGACCCAAAATATCTCATAAATAACAATTTCCACAGGGATACCATATACATCCAGACCTAGATCGAGTCGAGTTTTACGATGGTTCAAAAAACCATAAAGATTGTATGTGCCATTTTTTCCACCCTCAAATCGCTACAATAGCCGGCAAAATGGGTGAATTAGCCCATACCTTCATTTCGCTCCGCAAGGAGCGATAACTGAGTTATCGCCCCTTACTACACTTCATTCTTTATTGATAATCCTTCAAGAGGACAAACATATTATATATTTAAGACACAGTTTGGCATAAAATAGTATTTGTTACAGCTAAATGAAAAAGATAGAAAAAAATATGTGTAAATTTCGATCTTCTAATATTAAACTACCAATAGAATCAAGTTTATATAAGAATGTGTAGCTTTATAGAAAAACTAAGTAAATTGATTCTAAAGTATTTTTTACCATGCAGTGCTCCTCCATTCTTTAAAATTCTTTAATGTTTTTTTGTAATTATCACAAATTATATTGTATAGAATATAGTAAGATTGTATTACTGTACGCCATGTATCATTGTTATTATGTATATGTGACCTCTTGTTACACAGGTTAATGTGTCAGAGTGATATCAATAAAACCTTGAAACCTTGTATGCACTTGTACAAAAGCAACCAAAGCATGATAAATGTCTCAATTGTCCAATAGTATATCAATAGGCTGAGAGGGCAATTGCTCACACTCAACAGATACTGAAACTATCCAATATTAACACAGAGGAGTGTTTTAAGTCAGGTAAAAGCTTCTAACTTAGAAATAATACAAAATATTTTTTATTGTTACGAGCTTAAGATTATCCAACATTTTACATAATAGACATTGTTTTGCTTATATCCTGCAAGTTCACAATAGCATAACCGGTATATGTATGAACACGGTTTAACATAGCATTGCTATCTCTGAAATATTTATATAATAAAACTGATAAAAATAAATCTGATTGCAAAAATACATTTTCTTAGAAAAAAAAATACATATGATTAAAATATCAGTTGGAAACAAATGTATTTTAATATATACCAGAATATACAAATAATTAAAAATTAGTAACCTGGGCATTTTGAAATGTAATACCCTAATATGATTGTACTGTCATAATGACGTTATGTTCAATTTTGTAATAAAATGTACATATGTATATAGTAATACTAAAGTATACGTATACAAATATGTGTATATTCGACTATTAAGCGTAACGGACATGAGTGACACATTGTTCTCCTTATTACCGCAAATAATCGTTCTTATTGGTATGTTTTAAGAAGTACTGAAAGAAAGTTTTCTCAAACTTCATATGCACCTTCACATTGATCGCTTGTTGTGCAAATTGATTATAAGTCTAATTACGAAAACAAAAAGTACAAAATGTAGATTCGTCTTGGTCCTCTGTGTGATCCAATGTCAGCACAATAGGTGTTTGCGTCTGGATAGTATTGATAGAAAAAAGTTTATTAGTCCTAGTCTATCTTTTTTCTGTTAATACTAACCAGAAGCGGACTCCTTTGGTCAGAACATAACTTCCGTTCGTCAGAGGCAATATACATGTTATGCGCTATGTGACTTCATGGAAGGGTCTATACTTTACTATAACAGTACATTGATATGAACACAATTCTAAATATATGATACAGAGTGTGTTTTTTCACCTCATCGGATCCCTATATACCTTAATATACCATATACCCTTAATGAAAGTATTCAAAATATTCAAAATAAAGGAAATAACCCGTTCTAATATATTACATAATGTTTAAAGACAGGCAACCTACATATAACTGTGATACATATGTTCTATTGTATTATCAAAATGAAACACACGGTATCCATTGTGAAACGCTGAATCCTTTCATTGATAATTCCATTCCCATATGTTACTTGATTTCCAACACAGCAAAATAACATATCACTGTCAGGTTTTGTTATTTACCGTACAACGTATCTAATATTTTTGTTTATAAACATTCTCCCTTTTCGTGGTTATATCGAAAACTAAAATAAAAACAACAGATTTACAGTGCTAACATGCAAACCGTTGACGGTTCAGACCGTGTATCACCTGGCACCACCCGACAACTCGGTGACCCATTTGTCGAACATCGTTGTGTAATACAAAAGACAGTGGGCGGGGACACAATACTAATTACCGCAGCTCATTATAACACACGAGCGAATCAGCGCTCTCGGATTGACAGGCCACGTGCGACAGAAATCACAGACCGATTGTCTGTCTTGTGGAGCACATAATTTCATATAAATACAAGATATATATGTGCTACTGCATTTGAATAAAGAGTGGATTGTCAAAATAAAATATTTATGGGAATTGTGTACTTTTCCCAAGTGGCAAAAGAAATACCTTTGAATTAAAAGGACTGTTTTACTCTGAACGTAACCCAATTGAAGAATTGTAAAAAAAATCTCAATTCGTCCCCAAGTATCACTAATTGGTTAATTAACCGTAAATAGACAGATGACATTTGTGTACGGTAAATTATTCTGTACATTTTCGGTGTTTATTTTAATATTGGTAGGCACAGAAACTCGTCCAATTCTCATTTGTGCACACATGTAGTTCTCATCGATATATAGATTTTGCACATTTATGTTGTCGGAACGATAGCGATAACGTGAAATTGAGGTTTTGGGCAATACTGTATGTCCCCTTGTAATAAATGAGCCTGGCGATTGTTTAAACATTTTCTCATAGAACATTAAATGCTAACAAAATTATTCTATTTACATGTAATCCACTTCATATCCCTATCTATTGAACACGTTTCCGTGGTTATAATAATATATAAATCCTACCCTAGATCCCTATTTTAGGGTCAATTTGAGAAAGGAAATGTGAAGTAAATGTTTTACACTGTGTGACGGGGCTGACTGTTGTACAATGTTTTGATGAACCGATCACGGGTGTCGTATCACTGTCGGCTGATTTTAAGGTCCTGTCAAACGCATCTGGTGTTTTGTCATAATTTGGCATGCTATAACCACAGGTGCCTGACTCGTTTTATAAAATAATAACATATACGAGTACATATCTCATTTATATGTACTCTTATATGTTATTATTTTATAAAACGAGTCGGGCACCTGTGCTATAACCAGTGCCTTTTTCACTTGAAGTCAGATTTGTCTCCGTTTGTGTGCAATAATGGAGAAGAATAAGTTTATCATCCTGGAAAACCAGCAAATGAAAGTTTACGACTTACGGTTTTGAATTTTTTTCCAATGGATTATCCTACGGTAAAATTAGTAGAAAGTGCGGTTTAACCAAAGAAGGCTGTACGAAAATTGTAAAAAAAAATTCTACTTCCGTGAAAACACCGCGGTAATGCACTACCGATCGGAGCAGCTTCATTTTTTTCGACGAATCTTCCGTTATTAAAACTGCAGGAAATAGGAATTACGGACATAGTTTTGCAGACCTGTATACCAGCCGTCGAGGTTCAGATTTGCAAGCAAATGTACGTACACAGTTAACTTGTGGGTTTTTTGGGGTGGACTTCTTTGATATTATTCAAGGGCCGTCAAATGCCCTAGAAATGATAAACTTTTTGACCAGCTTTTACAACAACGGAATGAATTTAGAAATCCGATTATTGATAGGGGTGACTATATTATTCTTGATAACTGCGGATTTCATCATCACAGGGTCGGAGAACAATTACTACGTAATCTTCTTGGTCAACATGGCGTGGAATTATTATTTCTGCCCCCGTACAGTCCGGAACTGAACGCTGCCGAGTACATTGTTCACCTCATCAGAAACGGTCTACGGGAAAATGCTACGTTAACATAACTTTACTGAACTCGCAACGACATTGGCAATTACTGACATTCCCAATCATGCCTGCGAAAAACTGTTTGAAAAATGTGGATATGTATAGTGACTACTGTTTACATTTCTAATTTAGTTCTATACATATTTCATAGACACGGTGAAATTAAAAAGAGAAAAATAAAATCCTGTATATAATTGCACATTGTATCAATCTCATGTCTGTTATTTCTGTCGCACGTGGCTTGTCAATCCGAGAGCGCTGATTCGCTCGTGTGTTATAATGAGCTGCGGTAATTGGTATTGTGGTCCCGCCCACTGTCTTTTGTATTACACAACGATGTTCGGCAAATGGGTCACCGAGTTGTCGGGTGGTGTCAGGTGATACACGGCCTGAAACGTCAACGGTTTGCATGTTAGCACTGTAAATGTAGGACTATTTATTGTTTGTTTGATATCCTCGAAAGTTTGTACCACTGAACTGTCTATATATATCACACAATGTATAGTAATCAGAACATGTAGAATGATAATTTTGAGTACATACCTATGACGCTGGCAGTGGAACAAAAAGTAAGGGTGTCTTTGCACAGGAACAACTACATCCTCAATATGTCGCCATTACGTAAGGTATACACACAGTGTCGCTGTGGCGACGAATGATATTCGTCACGTGGCGGTAAATTAGCGAATCACTGCACGACGTGACATGTTAAATAAACCGCGTGATATTTTACGTATCTTTAAAAAGCCATTGCTTTTGTTAGCACAAATGAAAAAGTCTTTGTCAAATGAAATATCTAAACTATTGAAAATCCTGATCTGGATGGTCGACTCTGAATGTAGTACTGCTAACATTTCGGTAACGTAGACAGACGGGTATGTAGGGTCAGGTAGCTGATGGTACAGGTGGTATACAGTTACAATAAAACGTTCAAACTGGTGTTGCAATGTATCAATCTCGAGAGATTGGCAATGTATATATAGTAACAGCTGAACTAGGAGAAAAGAGTACAATAGGTGCCTATGGCGTTGTGGACCTAAAATTAGAACCATATAAACTATTTACACTAGTCCCTGTGTTTCTGTATTTAAAATGTACGCAGAAGACACCCCAAAGAAGACTATTTGCAGAATTGTTACCATTAAATCCTGGTCATTGTTTGAATTTGTCAAATATTTTTCAATAATACCTTTATAGCAATAAGTTGAAATAAGTTTAAATTCAAAAGATAAAAAAATAATCAACTGAACATAATTTTACATGGTTACCCACCCCAAATTAAATTGAATTTAACTTTGTGAGACACAATTAATACACAATAGTTCAAAAACTTTTAATATAAATTTGTCAGAATTAGTTTCTTGCCCATTTTATTTCTTTGGTATATGTAAGCGAAAGATTGAAATATGTTGGTATGGTATTAAAGCCAAGATATTTCAAAATTTACTTATTGCTACCTGTGTGCAGATGACATTTTGAAGACAAACTATTTTGTAAGATATTGATTATAAAATATTGGTAATTCTTTAATTTTGTCAAGGAGTTTTCTAATATATAATGCCTTTTGTAATAAATTGAAAATGATTTAAATTCAAAAGATCAAAAAAATACAACATGACTCAATATCTTAACTTAGTTAATTTAACTTAATGTGACAAATCAATTAATTGACATAATTTTAGTTTTCTTTGGCACATGGTTTTCTTTGGCACATGAAAGCAAAAGGTTGAAATATGATGATATGGAATTTATAATAAAGTGACTCACAGATATTTGAAAATTTACTTTAATATGAAATTCCAAAGAAGACTATTTTGTAAAATTGTGATAACTTAAACCTGCTAACTCTTTGATTTTGTCAAATAATTTTCGATCTTATACCTTTTGGAATAAGTAGAAATTAATATAATATATGACATCTTTCTGCACCCAAAATAACTGAATTTAACTTGACAAATTTTAGCATGGTGTACAAGTTACCCTAGTGTACATGTGTTACCCTGGCGTACATCTGTTAACACTGGTGTACACCTGTTACCCTGGTGTAGATATCAACACATGTTACCCTGGTGTATACACCTGTTACCCTGGTGTAGATATCAACACCTGTTAGCCCTTGTGTACACCTGTTACCACGGTGTACAACTGTTAGCCCTGGTGTAGATATCAACACCTGTTAGCCCTTGTGTAGATATCAACACCTATTACCCTGGTGTAAATATCAAAATACAGTGTATGTTACCCTGGTGTAGATATCAACATATGTTACCATGGTGTACACCTGTTACCCTGGTGTACACCTGTTACCCTGGTGTACACCTGTTACCCTTGTGTACACCTGTTACCATGGTGTAGATATCAACACCTATTACCCTGGTGTAAAGATCAACATATGTTACCCTGGTGTACACCTGTTACCCTGGTGTACACCTGTTACCCTTGTGTACACCTGTTACCCTGGTGTAGATATCAACACCTGTTACCCTGGTGTAAATATCAACATATGTTACCCTGGTGTAGATATCAACACCTGTTGCCCTGGTGTAAATATCAACATATGTTACCCTGGTGTACACCTGTTACCCTTGTGTACACTTGTTACCCTGGTGTAGATATCAACATATGTTACCATGGTGTACACCTGTTACCCTTGTGTACACCTGTTACCCTGGTGTAGATATCAACATATGTTACCATGGTATACACCTGTTACCCTGGTGTACATATGTTATCCTGGTGTACATCTGTTACCCTAACCTAAAACCTTTTAGATTAAGTAGAAATTAATATAATATATGACATCTTTCTGCACCCAAAGTAACTTAATTGAACTTGACAAATTTTAGCATGAATTGGTCAGAACCGCTTTCTTGCATATTATTTTCTTCGTTGCATGAAAATGAAAGGTTGAAGTATGTTGTATGGGACAGTATTTGAGGCCAATATATTTTTACTTCATTTATTAATTGATGCAAAATATGATATAATTTGACCCTGTCCTAAGAGTCATCTCAATAAATGGCAGGTCACTGAGGTCAGAGACTTTTACACTTTTGTATTTCAAAATTTAAAGCATTAATTTGAATGGGTTTTTACAAGAATTTATTTAAGATATATATCGGTGTTTCTTTTATACTCAGAACATTTTAAACATACAGTTATTACAGTCACAATATGTATATAAGTAGATATACGTCATTGTCTTTTTTTATAAAAAATCATGTTTATCAGTTTTGTTTGAGAAAAAAAAGAGAGATTTTGCCGATTGTTATGAGAGAATGGCTGCAGTTCAGTCCTACCAATCAATTGAAATATACTGTTTCTTAGCAAATATATCAAGGTTGTAAATTTCACTTCAGGTAAAGTTGTTAATTAGAGAATTAACCTGTGACCCAATTTGGCAACTTGTAATTAACCCCTTGGGGTCAAATAGTGTCACTGACCATAGCTATAGGACAAAACAAAAGAACTTACATGCAGCACAAGTGTTAGTCAAAATTTGAAATGTTTAATTGACGAGCAACTCAAATTATTTTCTGCGTCAATGCACTGATTTAAGATATTGAAATTATTGTAAAATTATATTTGCAAATGAGCTACGAAAAGATAGTACTAAATCTATCTCTAGCCTACTGTACTACTGCTTAGCCTTACTGTTGTTTGTGTTAAAAGACAATTAACATTCCGAGCACGTTGCGTGCCCATCTCTCAAAAGCGACTAACGATTGAGAAATTAGTCTATTATCTAAAACAAACTGTTCAATATACTAGTACTGTTAGTGTGTACTGAAGTACATGTACAGTAGTCCCTGGAAGTGTGTGTCATCGTAAGCTAAAAATATGTCCGTGATAGGCCTATATATCTACTCGACATAAACAAATATCAGCTGAACATCAACATGCATCAACTAACGAAACAGTAATTTCGTTAAACAAACAAACAAAATAAAGAAAATAGATTTTACATATTTAAACGTCGCCTGTCTCTAAAACGTTAATGAACACGCGTGACATTTACAGAACTGCAGAAGGCCTACGTATACGACATGTATAACTTAGTCCTACCGAAGCTTGTTATCGAAAATTATTTGAACGCTGGTCTGGGTTGACGATGCATTCTGATCCTGTAAAGCAACACATTTGGTAAAAGTAGAACAGCTATAACTTCTAATGTCACTTTTATAATGAGAGAATATTACAAAGTCCTGGTCCTGACGGTAAAATGTAATACAACTCACTTTGAATGCAGCTAAAGCCTGGAGTTGAAAGAGTAAGCGGCGTGAAGTCATGGCGTTATAGCATCCGGAACTCCTCGGGGAGTCTACATTTCAGAGACAAAACCCGATGACTTCAGGATGGGCGTTTGTAAACGTCATCAAAACATTCGATCGTCTGCTATTTATAGCAAAATATCCCTGTGAAGTGGAAAAATATTGAGAATGTCGAAAAATTAGACCATTTTCAAAACAACCTTGTGACCGTTCTGTAAAAGATATTGAAAAACGAAACAAACCGTTTTCTTCAGGAAACATTTATCTATATATGTGTGCATTGCATTTGTTTCTGGATGTTTTTTTCGAATTTTGAGGGCGGTTTAAACAGAACCTCTTAGTCAAAATGACGATTTTGGCATGTTTGACCCAAAATATCTCATAAATAACAATTTCCACAGGGATACCATATACATCCAGACCTAGATCGAGTCGAGTTTTACGATGGTTCAAAAAACCATAAAGATTGTATGTGCCATTTTTTCCACCCTCAAATCGCTACAATAGCCGGCAAAATGTGTGAATTAGCCCATACCTTCATTTCGCTCCGCAAGGAGCGATAACTGAGTTATCGCCCCTTACTACACTTCATTCTTTATTGATAATCCTTCAAGAGGACAAACATATTATATATTTAAGACACAGTTTGGCATAAAATAGTATTTGTTACAGCTAAATGAAAAAGATAGAAAAAAATATGTGTAAATTTCGATCTTCTAATATTAAACTACCAATAGAATCAAGTTTATATAAGAATGTGTAGCTTTATAGAAAAACTAAGTAAATTGATTCTAAAGTATTTTTTACCATGCAGTGCTCCTCCATTCTTTAAAATTCTTTAATGTTTTTTTGTAATTATCACAAATTATATTGTATAGAATATAGTAAGATTGTATTACTGTACGCCATGTATCATTGTTATTATGTATATGTGACCTCTTGTTACACAGGTTAATGTGTCAGAGTGATATCAATAAAACCTTGAAACCTTGTATGCACTTGTACAAAAGCAACCAAAGCATGATAAATGTCTCAATTGTCCAATAGTATATCAATAGGCTGAGAGGGCAATTGCTCACACTCAACAGATACTGAAACTATCCAATATTAACACAGAGGAGTGTTTTAAGTCAGGTAAAAGCTTCTAACTTAGAAATAATACAAAATATTTTTTATTGTTACGAGCTTAAGATTATCCAACATTTTACATAATAGACATTGTTTTGCTTATATCCTGCAAGTTCACAATAGCATAACCGGTATATGTATGAACACGGTTTAACATAGCATTGCTATCTCTGAAATATTTATATAAAAAAACTGATAAAAATAAATCTGATTGCAAAAATACATTTTCTTAGAAAAAAAAATACATATGATTAAAATATCAGTTGGAAACAAATGTATTTTAATATATACCAGAATATACAAATAATTAAAAATTAGTAACCTGGGCATTTTGAAATGTAATACCCTAATATGATTGTACTGTCATAATGACGTTATGTTCAATTTTGTAATAAAATGTACATATGTATATAGTAATACTAAAGTATACGTATACAAATATGTGTATATTCGACTATTAAGCGTAACGGACATGAGTGACACATTGTTCTCCTTATTACCGCAAATAATCGTTCTTATTGGTATGTTTTAAGAAGTACTGAAAGAAAGTTTTCTCAAACTTCATATGCACCTTCACATTGATCGCTTGTTGTGCAAATTGATTATAAGTCTAATTACGAAAACAAAAAGTACAAAATGTAGATTCGTCTTGGTCCTCTGTGTGATCATTTAGTTGTTATCGTTTTATCCTATACGAAATAAACTTTAACAAAATATCGCCCCAATATAGGAACTAGCGAAATAAAACAAAACATAATGAAACAATGTCAGCACCATAGGTGTTTGCATCTGGATAGTATTGATAGAAAAAAAGTTTATTAGTCCTACTCTATCTTTTTTCTGTTAATACTAACCAGAAGCGGACGCCTTTGGTCAGAACATAACTTCCGTTCGTCAGAGGCAATATACATGGTATGCGCTATGTGACTTCATGGAAGGGTCTATACTTTACTATAACAGTACATTGATATGAACACAATTCTAAATATATGATACCGAGTGTTTTTTCACCTCATCGGATCCCTATATACCTTAATATACCATATACCCTTAATGAAAGTATTCAAAATATTCAAAATAAAGGAAACAACCCGTTCTAATATATTACATAATGTTTAAAGACAGGCAACCTACATATAACTTTGATACATATGTTCTATTGTATTATCAAAATGAAACACACGGTATCCATTGTGAAACGCTGAATCCTTTCATTGATAATTCCATTCCCATATGTTACTTGATTTCCAACACAGCAAAATAACATATCACTGTCAGGTTTTGTTATTTACCGTACAACGTATCTAATATTTTTGTTTATAAACATTCTCCTTTTTCGTGGTTATATCGAAAACTAAAATAAAAACAACAGATTTAAATGTAGGACTATTTATTGTTTGTTCGATATCCTCGAAAGTTTGTACCACTGAACTGTCTATATATATCACACAATGTATAGTAATCAGAACATGTAGAATGATAATTTTGAGTACATACCTATGACGCTGGCAGTGGAACACAAAGTAAGGGTGTCTTTGGACAGGAACAACTACATCATCAATATGTCGCCATTACGTAAGGTATAAACACAGTGTCGCTGTGATGACGAATGATACTTGTCACGTGGCGGTAAATTAGCGAATCACTGCACGACGTGACATGTTAATTAAACCGCGTGATATTTTACGTATCTTTAAAAAGCCATTGCTTTTGTTAGTACAAATGAAAATATTTTTGTCAAATGAAATATCTAAACTATTGAAAATCCTGATCTGGATGGTCGACTCTGAATGTAGTACTGCTAACATTTCGGTAACGTAGACAGACGGGTATGTAGGGTCAGGTAGCTGATTGTACGTCACATTGTTTAAAGGTCAAGCTTTGTGCCTGCACTGTCTGGCACGAAGGTTTATTTCCGTGTTTTTTCAATGTTTTTGTCAATATTCACTCTTATTACATACAATATTTAGACATGTCTAAACATTACTGTAATACCACGTGCGACAAACGGTCAAGAATGAAAACTAAAAATACTTTTATAATGCTTAATTTCCCTTTGATTTTCATTTAAAGACATATTACCTTGAAGTATTCTTACTTCGAAAACATGAAGGAGTGGTTATCGACAAAATGGTACATGATCTAAACGTGCAAAGAAGCAGTTCATGTTAAGGCGATTTTCTCTTGAACATGTTTCCTTGCATATAAAAGTCAGATTGATATACTGCAAAAAACGGAAGTAACTCCTAATTACAATGATAAAATTGCAAGATAAAACTGTATCACTAAGGGGGATAAATCTCATAGTCTAACAGAACAATTTCAATATAGCTACTGTTAGTTGATCAATCGTAGATGTTAACATCTCGGCTTCCCGAACATGTTTTTTTTTTTAAGTTCCAGTAGATTCGATACTTGTTGACAATATCATTATGTCTGCTGACAGATACATGTACAAATATATTCTGATCAATACTATGGTGGCCGGTTATTGCGTGTTCCGTTTTGTTTTTGCTTTTGTTTTTTTAGTAAACATATTTACAATATACAGATATATAGGCATGCGTTTTGACAGCGTCCATCAATTAATTTAATTTCAAAATGTATACAGAAACAGCTAAGCTCATGACATGATTCTATTGGAAATTTTAATTGGCGTCATGTAAACTAAATGTACTACAAATTTCGTTTACACTTAAGAACATTTCTACAAAAGAAAGCGATTGATCTTTCATAACGTTTGTATTTTTCCGTCTGGCTTTCATGTTGTCTAAATTCAAAACGATTAAATTAGGATTTTGAAAAACTCATTTTACTCCGTTATTAACCCACAAAAGAAGTTCGGCCCTGTGTTAGTCTAACAAATGTTATTATGACGAAGGTGTTAAACGTAATGTCGATATATAGACATGACACTCAAACGCAAAGTCACAAGGGCTTGCTATTCGACCATAAGCATGACCGTGCAAGGACAATAAACTTAAATTGACACCTCCCGATATTTATATAGCAATGAAGATTGTACAAAAGTCACACGATCGATGTCGGGACAGTTAAAACATGGTTCTGGTGCATTCACAGGTAAGGCATTGAACGTAAGAAGGTATTATACAAATGTATAGTAGATCCAAAATGAATTCGACTCCCTCATAAAACTCTTCATTCTTCTTGGATTCGTCAGGGTTGCTAAGCGCCCATAGTATTGATGAATGGAGGCGACCAAAATCAAAACGCGAAACAAATTAAAAGAAATGCAGAAATCTGGTTGGAGTGACATAACGGGTTATTAACTTATGATCTAGTACAGCTTAAAAAACAATTCAATAAAATAATAAGTTAAAGTAGCTAAAGCATTAACAAATTGTGCTTTTTTAGACCAATTTTCCTTGAAGTGTTCGTTAGGTTTGTCTCAAGTTCAACTCAATTCATTAGTCCCTGTCATAGGATCCAACAGCGAACTTAAACTATGGCAGAGATGTTATTGGACGACATAACTTCATATCACACTATTTAACAACATTCTTCAAATCAAAACATGCCATTAGGCTAAATAAAATGCAGATAATATATAAATAAATAGATAGCTGCATTAATGCTAACTCTTTTTCTGATTTAACCGAATCCTGCGTTTTAATTGCATATAGGTCACTGAACGCGACATTACATGAATTGAAAGAGAACGAGTTGCAGATCACAAAATATGTATTTATTTCTAATATTGTGAAAGAAAAAACGATAACATGAAGTCTCGTCAACAGCTAAGAGATAAAAAAGGGACATTTTGAAAAAATAGCTCAATAAATATCAAAAGAAAAACAAACAAAAACAGTCTTCGGAATTACCTTCTTAAGAATTTACATAAAATTCCATGAACAACGATGTAATTCAGACAAGAACATTAATTATCCAAAGAAAGAAATTCGGTACAAATTTTAGTTCCATCGAACCAGGGGCTCATTAAGACTTTTATCTTACGACACTGAAAAAATTGTAAGATGACACAGCGTACGACGAAAGCTGACAAATCGTCACTTTTATCTTACGACACTGAAAACACTGTACAATGAAACAGCGGACGACGAAAGCTGACAAATCGTCACTTTTATCTTAAGACAACAAAACTGGCGCTTTAAAAATGTAAGCATATTTAATTGAAAAACTATCATTTCATCGTAACTTAAAACATCACAGCATGTGGCTGTTGATATGTCGTACTAGAGATCATTTCATTGAATATCAGCGACAGGTAAACAAAATGAATTGTCTTCTCCTCCCCTTAACCATGTTTCAAAATCATTATACACTTTCTGATACTTTTTGTCTGTATGACTACGACGACACAATTCACAAAATGTTTCATTTGACTGGATCATAGCCCTGGCAACGTAATGCTTGCGCCAATTAAAATACGTACTCGGTGTTTTTTTAGTATTCTCCAAAACTTTCAAAAAGTTTCCTAGATATTCCACAGAATGGAAATCTTTTGTTGAAATATAAGACCCTGGAGGAAGGTAGTGATTCAAAAAGGCACCATTCCTGACAATTGGAATAGCATCAAAGAGAATCTCATATATTTTGAAGCTCTTTTCTGTGATGTAATCTCGACATAACGAATTTTCAAATGAGAGATAATATCTATAAATAGATTGTAATTTTTTAGCACATATAGGCCATTTTTCGTCACACTTTTGATCACCACACTGTCCAAACATATCTACATCAACAGTTTTATTTAACGCCACCGCATATTCGTAACGCATGCTGAAACTCTTGCAATTTGAAACAAACCATACAACGTCTTTTGTCTTTGCATCCCAATTGATACTTAAATTTTGCGACGTGATATTTTTATCGATATTTTTCTTTTTTGCAATAATACCATATGGACTATATATATCAGAATCTCTTCTATATGAAATCGTCCAATTGAAAAGTTTCCTCCATGACGCATACGATTTTCCATGAAGTGGCGGCGGCTCCATGCTGTGATACACCCAAATCTGATTTCTTGGCTTTGGCGGAGCAACATCCGGTAAATCTCGCCATATGACGATTAGGTTGTCCGTATCATCTTCCAAAGTGTCACTCTCAGTAAAATAACAGCTGTATTTGCATCCTTCGAAGACGTCAGAACTAATATAGTGCGGCCGTCGTATGTAATGAATTCGACGGTAGATGTTGTGTTCATACTTCCGTCCATTGTTTAAGATGGATTGGACGTGGTCGAGATACGACTGGACATAAAGCAAACGGACAAATAAGGTAGCGACCACCAACAATAACAAACAAACTAAAGCTGCAGTTTTCCTGAAACATAAAGAAGGCGAAATACTGTGAATATATACATGTATAACACGTTACCTATACTGCTATCTGGTTATCTCTTATTCAGATCTACGAAAACTCACTGATATGTCTACAATAATGAACACAAAAATGGAAACCAAACAAACAAACAAAAACATTGAGCTTCATTTTGTTATATGAATAACTTGTTGCCTGGATACCGAAACAAATTCAAGAACAAATATCAAATTAATCTAATGATTTTCACAACTTATCATAACAGTTACCGTTATCTAGGTATAATACAATACACAATTATAACGTCATCTAACTGCGGTCAATAGAGCCGCATTTTTGTTTTATCTAGTGTTTATTGGCTATAAATGACTAAATGAACGAGAAAGAAAAATTCTTACGAAAGAAAGAATTTGTTTAAAATAACTTACACAGTTTTACGATTTAGACATGTTCGCATGTATTTGAGGTAGTGTTCATATCGGCATCCTCTTCCCAAGCGATACATCGCTATGCCAAAAAAAAGGGAAAAACATATACAACATGTTGAAAGTTCATTTTTGTATATCATGGTATAAGTGATAAAATCAAGTCCTGTAATGAACTGTATAAATGTTACACTGTGGAATATGTATTTCAACCAGAAAACGCCATATCAGAATATATTCAGACACTGTAATAACGAATGAAACAACAGTTTTCTTCAGGTGTATTGTAAATATTCCAAAGATTTTGATACTGTCACAACATTTCGGCCAAATCCGACAAGACTCGTTCACTGTATCGTGTAAATGGCTGTCATACGTTAAAGTTATTTTATCTAAATCTGGCTTAAAGTATGTCTGGATTTACCAATCAATATGTTCTTTTTCAAGAGATGAAATACAGAGTCTGGTTAAAAGTAGATTGCAGGATCAGTTTATTCAGAAATGGTTTCATGATATTGATAATTCTTCAAGAGGACAAACATATTCTATATTTAAGACACAATTTGGCATAGAAAAGTATTTGTTACAGCTAAATGAAAAAGATAGAAAAAAATATGTGTAAATTTCGATCTTCTAATATTAAACTACCAATAGAATCAAGTTTATATAAGAATGTGTAGCTTTATAGAAAAACTAAGTAAATTGATTCTAAAGTATTTTTTACCATGCAGTGCTCCTCCATTCTTTAAAATTCTTTAATGTTCTTTGTAATTATCACAAATTATATTGTATAGAATATAGTAAGATTGTATTACTGTACGCCATGTATCATTGTTAGTATGTATATGTGACCTCTTGTTACACAGGTTAATGTGTCAGAGTGATATCAATAAAACCTTGAAACCTTGTATGCACTTGTACAAAAGCAACCAAAGCATGATAAATGTCTCAACTGTCCAATAGTATATCAATAGGCTGAGAGGGCAATTGTTCACACTCAACAGATACTGAAACTATCCAATATTAACACAGAGGAGTGTTTTAAGTCAGGTAAAAGTTTCTAACTTAGAAATAATACAAAATATTTTTTATTGTTACGAGCTTAAGATTATCCAACATTTTACATAATAGACATTGTTTTGCTTATATCCTGCAAGTTCACAATAGCATAACCGGTATATGTATGAACACGGTTTAACATAGCTTTGCTATCTCTGAAAAATTTATATAAAAAACTGAAGAAAAAAAATCTGATTTCAAAAATTCATTTTTTTAAGAAAAAAAATGCATATGATTAAAATATCAAGTTGGAAATAAATGTATTTTAATATATTCCAGAATATACAAATAATTAAAAATTAGTAACCTGGGCATTTTGAAATGTAATACCCTAAATTGATTGTACTGTCATAATGACGTTATGTTCATTTTTATAATAAAATGTACATATGTATGTAGTAATACTAAAGTATACGTATACAAATATGTGTATATTCGACTATTAAGCGTAACGGACACGTGTTCATTAACGTTTTAGAGACATGCGACGTTTAAATATGTAATATCTATTTTCTTTATTTTGTTTGTTTGTTTAACGAAATTACTGTTTCGTTAGTTGATGCATGTTGATGTTCAGCTGATATTTGTTTATGTCGAGTAGATATATAGGCCTATCACGGACATATTTTTAGCTTACAATGACACACACTTTCAGGGACTACTGTACATGTACTTCAGTATACACTAACAGTACTAGTATATTGAACAGTTTGTTTTCAATGATAGACTAATTTCTCAATCGTTAGTCGCTTTTGAGAGATGAGCACGCAACGTGCCCCCCCCCCCCCCCCCCCCCCCCTCCCCTCCCTCCACCTTCGGTTGGTGTTTTGTAAAATTTCTTGACTACTGTGATATCTAAGCGTGGCAAATTTGCACAAATATGCAACACTGTAAGGTTCGTCATTATTCTGTTAACTTATTTTGCTATGAAAATATCATATAAAGATGAATTTTGAAAGAAAAGAAAACTAATGTTAGACTGAATAGGCTCTTATTTATAAAATATCATATACCATTGAATAATTCCCCGGTTAGCTCAGTAGGTTGAGACAAAGTGTCCCACTGTGGAGGCTGGGGTTCAATTCCCGGCAGCGGATCTTCTTTATTGTTTTTATAAATATACTTATTATAATTATATCTATCTATATTTTAAGACAACATATATAATTGCATGTGTGTTTATGCTCGGAATGTTAATTGTCTTTTAACACAAACAACAGTAAGGCTAAGCAGTAGTACAGTAGGCTAGAGATAGATTTAGTACTATCTTTTCGTAGCTCATTTGCAAATATAATTTTACAATAATTTCAATATCTTAAATCAGTGCATTGACGCAGAAAATAATTTGAGGTGCTCGTCAATTTGACATTTCAAATTTTGACTAACACTTGTGCTGCATGTAAGTTCTTTTGTTTTGTCCTATAGCTATGGTCAGTGACACTATTTGACCCCAAGGGGTTAATTACAAGTTGCCAAATTGGGTCACAGGTGAATTCTCTAATTAACAACTTTACCTGAAGTGAAATTTACAACCTTGATATATTTGCTAAGAAACACTATATTTCAATTGATTGGTAGGACTGAACTGCAGCCATTCTCTCATAACAATCGGCAAAATCTCTCTTTTTTTTTCTCAAACAAAACTGATAAACATGATTTTTTATAAAAAAAATGACAATGACGTATATCTACTTATATACATATTGTGACTGTAATAACTGTATGTTTAAAATGTTCTGAGTATAAAAGAAACACCGATATATATCTTAAATAAATTCTTGTAAAAACTCATTCAAATTAATGCTTTAAATTTTGAAATACAAAAGTGTAAAAGTCTCTGACCTCAGTGACCTGCCATTTATTGAGATGACTCTTAGGACATGGTCAAATTATATCATCTTTTGCATCAATTAATAAATGAAGTAAAAATATATTGGCCTCAAATACTGTCCCATACAACATACTTCAACCGTTTCATTTTCATGCAACGAAGAAAATAATATGCAAGAAAGCGGTTCTGACCAATTCATGCTAAAATTTGTCAAGTTCAATTAAGTTACTTTGGGTGCAGAAAGATGTCATATATTATATTAATTTCTACTTAATCTAAAAGGTTTTAGGTTAGGGTAACAGATGTACACCAGGGTAACATATGTACACCAGGGTAACAGGTGTACACCATGGTAACATATGTTGATATCTACACCAGGGTAACAAGTGTACACAAGGGTAACAGGTGTACACCATGGTAACATATGTTGATATTTACACCAGGGCAACAGGTGTTGATATCTACACCAGGGTAACATATGTTGATATTTACACCAGGGTAATAGGTGTTGATATCTACACCAGGGTAACAGGTGTTCACCAGGGTAACAGGTGTACACCAGGGTAACAAGTGTACACAAGGGTAACAGGTGTACACCAGGGTAACATATGTTGATATCTACACCAGGGTAACATATGTTGATATTTACACCAGGGTAACAGGTGTTGATATCTTCACCAGGGTAACAGGTGTACACAAGGGTAACAGGTGTACACCATGGTAACAGGTGTACACCAGGGTAACATATGTTGAAATTTACACCAGGGTAATAGGTGTTGATATCTACACCAGGGTAACAGATGTACACCAGGGTAACCGGTGTACACAAGGGTAACAGGTGTACACCAGGGTAACAGGTGTACACCATGGTAACATATGTTGATATCTACACCAGGGTAACATACACTGTATCTTGATATTTACACCAGGGTAATATTTAAATAAAAAAACTGATAAAAATAAATCTGATTTCAAAAATACATTTTCTTAGAAAAAAAAATACATATGATTAAAATATCAGTTGGAAACAAATGTATTTTAATATATACCAGAATATACAAATAATTAAAAATTAGTAACCTGGGCATTTTGAAATGTAATACCCTAATATGATTGTACTGTCATAATGACGTTATTTTCATTTTTATAATAAAATGTACATATGTATATAGTAATACTGAAGTATACGTATACAAATATGTGTATATTCGACTATTAAGCGTAACGGACATGAGTGACACATTGTTCTCCTTATTACCGCAAATAATCGTTCTTATTGGTATGTTTTAAGAAGTACTGAAAGAAAGTTTTCTCAAACTTCACATGCACCTTCCCATTGATCGCTTGTTGTGCAAATTGTTTATAAGGCAAATTACGAAAACAAAAAGTACAAAATGTAGATTCGTCTTAGTCCCTCTGTGTGATCATTTAGTTGTTATCGTTTTATCTAAAGTAATGCTTGAAGGATTTTTCTCTAACTTCCTGGTTAGGTTTCTTTTAGTCTTTAATTGTGTCCATTAGCTTTTTCGTCTAATCCAGAAAACAAAATGGCTAAAAGTTGAAGATTAGCTTTGCTATTTCTAATTCACAGAAAGGTGTTAGATTTCGCTTCATGTGCCAGAAACTCAGTGATGCTGGATTTAAGGCAGGATGCCAATCCACTTTTGCAACAACAGCTGATATTTTCTTGGGATTCAAATAAAAACTGATATCTGCTTTTGGATGTGATAGAAATACACTACAATTTCTACACCCCTTTAATCAGTAGTTGATATTTAAAACAAATATAAACTCTAAATATTTACCAAAATCTTTACATATTTCAATCATTATTTGCTTTAATCTGTTATATTTCCCTTTATTTTCAATTGGTCTGTTATAACTGGATAACATTTACATAAGCTTAGACTGCTAATTTATCCAATTGCTTGTTTTTGTTCAATAAAATTTATTGAAACAATTAAAACTGCCTTCATTTGTAAGTTCCCCTTGTTATCAATTATAAAAGAAGTAGAGGAAAACTCAGTGGTACACACAAGGATTTGTATTGATTCGATGTAACACTGAGTTTTCCTCTTGTAATCTGAGGTCTGATTTATTCAAACTCGTTCAAGCGGATCGAAAATCCCCTTTACGTCGAGGATTTGAGTAGACAAAAACTATGTAGAACGTGCACCTTTTAAAGACTGAATCAAAAATATACTAAAGACATAATCTTTTCTAAAATGTGATTATGTGGGGCGTGCACTGTTTTGTTCAATTTCCTAGCATGTGACGTGTATAATTGTCGGCGTAGTGCCAGTTTGTGTGTCTGCATTACACAAGGGCGATGTACGTTTTGGAGAGATATGTTATGTTCTGTACGGGTTTTCAGAACAAGAGTGACACATTGTTCTCCTTATTACCGCAAATAATCGTTCTTATTGGTATGTTTTAAGAAGTACTGAAAGAAAGTTTTCTCAAACTTCATATGCACCTTCACATTGATCGCTTGTTGTGCAAATTGATTATAAGTCTAATTACGAAAACAAAAAGTACAAAATGTAGATTCGTCTTGGTCCTCTGTGTGATCATTTAGTTGTTATCGTTTTATCCTATACGAAATAAACTTTAACAAAATATCGCCCCAATATAGGAACTAGCGAAATAAAACAAAACATAATGAAACAATGTCAGCACCATAGGTGTTTGCGTCTGAATAGTATTGATAGAAACAAAGTTTATTAGTCCTAGTCTATCTTTTTTCTGTTAATACTAACCAGAAGCGGACGCCTTTGGTCAGAACATAACTTCCGTTCGTCAGAGGCAATATGCATGTTATGCGCTATGTGACTTCATGGAAGAGTCTATACTTTACTATAACAGTACATTGATATGAACACAATTCTAAATATATGATACAGAGCGTGTTTGTTCACCTCATCGGATCCCTATATACCTTAATATACCATATACCCTTAATGAAAGTATTCAAAATATTCAAAATAAGGGAAATAACCCGTTCTAATATATTACATAATGTTTAAAGACAGGCAACCTACAGATAACTTTGATACATATGTTCTATTGTATTATCAAAATGAAACACACGGTATCCATTGTGAAACGCTGAATCCTTTCATTGATAATTCCATTCCCATATGTTACTTGATTTCCAACACAGCAAAATAACATATCACTGTCAGGTTTTGTTATTTACCGTACAACGTATCTAATATTTTTGTTTATAAACATTCTCCCTTTTCGTGGTTATATCGAAAACTAAAATAAAAACAACAGATTTACAGTGCTAACATGCAAACCGTTGACGGTTCAGGCCGTGTATCACCTGGCACCACCCGACAACTCGGTGACCCATTTGTCGAACATCGTTGTGTAATACAAAAGACAATGGGCGGGAACACAATACTAATTACCGCAGCTCATTATAACACACGAGCGAATCAGCGCTCTCGGATTGACAGGCCACGTGCGACAGAAATCACAGACCGATTGTCTGTCTTGTGGAGCACATAATTTCATATAAATACAAGATATATATGTGCTGCTGCATTTGAATAAAGAGTGGATTGTCAAAATAAAATATTTATGGGAATTGTGTACTTTTCCCAAGTGGCAAAAGAAATACCTTTGAATTAAAAGGACTGTTTTACTCTGAACGTAACCCAATTTAAGTATTGTAAAAAAAATCTCAATTCACCCCCAAGTATCACTTATTGGTTAATTAACCGTAAATAGACAGATGACATTTGTGTACGGTAAATTATTCTGTACATTTTCGGTGTTTATTTTAATATTGGTAGGCACAGAAACTCGTCCAATTCTCATTTGTGCACACATGCAGTTCTCATCGATATATAGATTTTGCACATTTATGTTGTCGGAACGATAGCGATAACGTGAAATTGAGGTTTTGGGCAATACTGTATGTCCCCTTGTAATAAATGAGCCTGGCGATTGTTTAAACATTTTCTCATAGAACATTAAATGCTAACAAAATTATTCTATTTACATGTAATCCACTTCATATCCCTATGTATTGAACACGTTTCCACGGTAATAATAATATATAAATCCTACCCTAGATCCCTATTTTAGGGTCAATTTGAGAAAGGAAATGTGAAGTAAATGTTTTACACTGTGTGACGGGGCTGACTGTTGTACAATGTTTTGATGAACCGATCACGGGTGTCGTATCACTGTCGGCTGATTTTAAGGTCCTGTCAAACGCATCTGGTGTTTTGTCATAATTTGGCATGCTATAACCACAGGTGCCTGACTCGTTTTATAAAATAATAACATATAAGAGTACATATCTCATTGATATGTACTCTTATATGTTATTATTTTATAAAACGAGTCGGGCACCTGTGCTATAACCAGTGCCTTTTCACTTGAAGTCAGATTTGTCTCCGTTTGTGTGCAATAATGGAGAAGAATAAGTTTATCATCCTGGAAAACCAGCAAATGAAAGTTTACGACTTACGGTTTTGGATTTTTTTCCAATGGATTATCCTACGGTAAAATTAGTAGAAAGTGCGGTTTAACCAAAGAAGGCTGTACGAAAATTGTAAAAAAAAATTCTACTTCCGTGAAAACACCGCGGTAATGCACTACCGACCGGAGCAGCTTCATTTTTTTCGACGAATCTTCCGTTATTAAAACTGCAGGAAATAGGAATTACGGACATAGTTTTGCAGACCTGTATACCAGCCGTCGAGGTTCAGATATGCAAGCAAATGTACGTACACAGTTAACTTGTGGGTTTTTTGGGGTGGACTTCTTTGATATTATTCAAGGACCGTCAAATGCCCTAGAAATGATAAACTTTTTGACCAGCTTTTACAACAACGGAATGAATTTAGAAATCCGATTATTGATAGGGGTGACTATATTATTCTTGATAACTGCGGATTTCATCATCACAGGGTCGGAGAACAATTACTACGTAATCTTCTTGGTCAACATGGCGTGGAATTATTATTTCTGCCCCCGTACAGTCCGGAACTGAACGCTGCCGAGTACATTTTTCACCTCATAAGAAACGGTCTACGGGAAAATGCTACGTTAACATAACTTTACTGAACTCGCAACGACATTGGCAATTACTGACATTCCCAATCATGCCTGCGAAAAACTGTGGATATGTATAGTGACTACTGTTTACATTTCCAATTTAGTTTGATACATATTTCATAGACACGGTGAAATTTAAAAGAGAAGTCTAATAAAATCCTGTATATAATTGCACATTGTATCAATCTCATGTTGTCTGTTATTTCAGTCGCACGTGGCTTGTCAATCCGAGAGCGCTGATTCGCTCGTGTGTTATAATGAGCTGCGGTAATTGGTATTGTGGTCCCGCCCACTGTCTTTTGTATTGCACAACGATGTTCGGCAAATGGGTCACCGAGTTGTCGGGTGGTGTCAGGTGATACACGGCCTGAACCGTCAACGGTTTGCATGTTAGCACTATAAATGTAGGACTATTTATTGTTTGTTTGATATCCTCGAAAGTTTGTACCACTGAACTGTCTATATATATCACACAATGTATAGTAATCAGAACATGTAGAATGATAATTTTGAGTACATACCTATGACGCTGGCAGTGGAACACAAAGTAAGGGTGTCTTTGCACAGGAACAACTACATCCTCAATATGTCGCCATTACGTAAGATATAAACACAGTCTCGCTGTGGCGACGAATGATACTCGTCACGTGGCGGTAAATTAGCGAATCACTGCACGACGTGACATGTTAATTAAACCGCGTGATATTTTACGTATCTTTCGGTAATGTAGACAGACGGGTGTGTAGGGTCAGGTAGCTGATGGTACGGGTGGTATACAGTTACAATAAAACGTTCAAACTGGTGTTGCAATGTATCAATCTCGAGAGATTGGCAATGTATATATAGTAACAGCTGAACTAAGAGAAAAGAGTACAATAGGTGCCTATGGCGGTGTGGACCTAAAATTAGAACCATATAAACTATTTACACTAGTCCCTGTGTTTCTGTATTTAAAATGTACGCAGATGACACCCCAAAGAAGACTATTTGCAGAATTGTTACCATTAAATCCTGGTCATTGTTTGAATTTGTCAAATATTTTTCAATAATACCTTTATAGCAATAAGTTGAAATAAGTTTAAATTCAAAAGATAAAAAAATAATCAACTGAACATAATTTTACATGGTTACCCACCCCAAATTAAATTGAATTTAACTTTGTGAGACACAATTAATACACAATAGTTCAAAAACTTTTAATATGAATTGATCAGAATTGGTTTCTTGCCCATTTTATTTCTTTGGTATATGTAAGCGAAAGATTGAAATATGTTGGTATGGTATTAAAGCCAAGATATTTCAAAATTTACTTATTGCTACCTGTGTGCAGATGACATTTTGAAGACAAACTATTTTGTAAGATAGTGATTATAAAATATTGGTAATTCTTTAATTTTGTCAAGGAGTTTTCTAATATACAATGCCTTTTGTAATAAATTGAAAATGATTTAAATTCAAAAGATAAAAAAAAATACAACATGACTCAATATCTTAACTTAGTTAATTTAACTTAATGTGACAAATCAATTAATTGACATAATTTTAGTTTTCTTTGGCACATGGTTTTCTTTGGCACATGAAAGCAAAAGGTTGAAATATGATGATATGGAATTTATAATAAAGTGACTCACAGATATTTGAAAATTTACTATAATATGAAATTCCAAAGAAGACTATTTTGTAAAATTGTGATAACTAAAACCTGCTAACTCTTTGATTTTGTCAAATAATTTTCGATCTTATACCTTTTGGAATAAGTAGAAATTAATATAATATATGACATCTTTCTGCACCCAAAATAACTGAATTTAACTTGACAAATTTTAGCATGGTGTACAAGTTACCCTAGTGTACATGTCTTACCCTGGTGTACATCTGTTAATTCTGGTGTACACCTGTTACCCTGGTGTAGATATCAACACATGTTACCCTGGTGTATACACCTGTTACCCTGGTGTAGATATCAACACCTGTTAGCCCTTGTGTACACCTGTTACCACGGTGTACAACTGTTACCCTGGTGTAGATATCAACACCTGTTAGTCCTTGTGTACACCTGTTACCATGGTGTACACCTGTTACTCTTGTGTAGATATCAACACCTATTACCCTGGTGTAAATATCAAGATACAGTGTATGTTACCCTGGTGTAGATATCATAATATGTTACCCTGGTGTACACCTGTTACCCTGGTGTAGATATCAACACCTGTTACCCTGGTGTAAATATCAACATATGTTACCCTGGTTTAGATATCAACACCTGTTGCCCTGGTGTTAAAATCAACATATGCTACCCTGGTGTACACCTGTTACCCTTGTGTACACCTGTTACCCTGGTGTAGATATCAACATATGTTACCATGGAGTACACCTGTTACCCTGGTGTACATATGTTACCTTGGTGTACATCTGTTACCCTAACCTAAAACCTTTTAGATTAAGTAGAAATTAATATAATATATGACATCTTTCTGCACCCAAAGTAACTTAATTGAACTTGACAAATTTTAGCATGAATTGGTCTGAACCGCTTTCTTGCATATTATTTTCTTCGGTGCATGAAAATGAAAGGTTGAAGTATGTTGTATGGGACAGTATTTGAGGCCAATATATTTTTACTTTATTTATTCATTGATGCAAAAGATGATATAATTTGACCCTGTCCTAAGAGTCATCTCAATAAATGGCAGGTCACTGAGGTCAGAGACTTTTACACTTTTGTATTTCAAAATTTAAAGCATTAATTTGAATGAGTTTTTACAAGAATTCATTTAAGATATATATCGGGGTTTCTTTTATACTCAGAACATTTTAAACATACAGTTATTACAGTCACAATATGTTTATAAGTAGATATACGTCATTGTCTTTTTTTTTATAAAAAATCATGTTTATCAGTTTTGTTTGAGAAAAAAAAGAGAGATTTTGCCGATTGTTATGAGAGAATGACTGCAGTTCAGTCCTACCAATCAATTGAAATATACTGTTTCTTAGCAAATATATCAAGGTTGTAAATTTCACTTCAGGTAAAGTTGTTAATTAGAGAATTCACCTGTGACCCAATTTGGCAACTTGTAATTAACCCCTTGGGGTCAAATAGTGTCACTGACCATAGCTATAGGACAAAACAAAAGAACTTACATGCAGCACAAGTGTTAGTCAAAATTTGAAATGTCAAATTGACGAGCAACTCAAATTATTTTCTGCGTCAATGCACTGATTTAAGATATTGAAATCATTGTAAAATTATATTTGCAAATGAGCTACGAAAAGATAGTACTAAATCTATCTCTAGCCTACTGTACTACTGCTTAGCCTTACTGTTGTTTGTGTTAAAAGACAATTAACATTCCGAGCACGTTGCGTGCCCATCTCTCAAAAGCGACTAACGATTGAGAAATTAGTCTATTATTGAAAACAAACTGTTCAATATACTAGTACTGTTAGTGTGTACTGAAGTACATGTACAGTAGTCCCTGGAAGTGTGTGTCATCGTAAGCTAAAAATATGTCCGTGATAGGCCTATAGATCTACTCGACATAAACAAATATCAGCTGAACATCAACATGCATCAACTAACGAAACAGTAATTTCGTTAAACAAACAAACAAAATAAAGAAAATAGATTTTACATATTTAAACGTCGCCTGTCTCTAAAACGTTAATGAACACGTGTGACATTTACAGAACTGCAGAAGGCCTACGTATACGACATGTATAACTTAGTCCTACCGAAGCTTGTTATCGAAAATTATTTGAACGCTGGTCTGGGTTGACGATGCATTCTGATCCTGTCAAGCAACACATTTGGTAAAAGTAGAACAGCTATAACTTCTAATGTCACTTTTATAATGAGAGAATATTACAAAGTCCTGGTCCTGACGGTAAAATGTAATACAACTCACTTTGAATGCAGCTAAAGCCTGGAGTTGAAAGAGTAAGCGGCGTGAAGTCATGGCGTTATAGCATCCGGAACTCCTCGGGGAGTCTACATTTCCATCAAGTTTATATAAGAATGTGTAGCTTTATAGAAAAACTAAGTAAATTGATTCTAAAGTATTTTTTACCATGCAGTGCTCCTCCATTCTTTAAAATTCTTTAATGTTTTTTGTAATTATCACAAATTATATTGTATAGAATATAGTAAGATTGTATTACTGTACGCCATGTATCATTGCTATTATGTATATGTGACCTCTTGTTACACAGGTTAATGTGTCAGAGTGATATCAATAAAACCTTGAAACCTTGTATGCACTAGTACAAAAGCAACCAAAGCATGATAAATGTCTCAAATGTCCAATAGTATATCAATAGGCTGAGAGGGCAATTGTTCACACTCAACAGATACTGAAACTATCCAATATTAACACAGAGGAGTGTTTTAAGTCAGGTTAAAGCTTCTAACTTAGAAATAATGCAAAATATTTTTTATTGTTAAGATTATCCAACATTTTACATGATAGACATTGTTTTGCTTATATCCTGCAAGTTCACAATAGCATAACCGGTATATGTATGAACACGGTTTAACATAGCTTTGCTATCTCTGAAATATTTATATAAAAAAACTGATAAAAATAAATCTGATTTCAAAAATACATTTTCTTAGAAAAAAAAATACATATGATTAAAATATCAGTTGGGAACAAATGTATTTTAATATATACCAGAATATACAAATAATTAAAAATTAGTAACCTGGGCATTTTGAAATGTAATACCCTTATATGATTGTACTGTCATACTGACATTATGTTCATTTTTATAATAAAATGTACATATGTATATAGTAATACTAAAGTATACGTATACAAATATGTGTATATTCGACTATTAAGCGTAACGAACATGAGTGACACATTGTTCTCCTTATTACCGCAAATAATAGTTCTTATTGGTATGTTTTAAGAAGTACTGAAAGAAAGTTTTCTCAAACTTCACATTCACCTTCCCATTGATCGCTTGTTGTGCAAATTGATTATAAGTCAAATTACGAAAACAAAAAGTACAAAATGTAGATTCGTCTTGGTCCCTCTGTGTGATCATTTAGTTGTTATCGTTTTATCTAGAGTAATGCTTGAAGGATTTTTCTCTAACTTCCTGGTTAGGTTTCTTTTAGTCTTTAATTGTGTCCATTAGCTTTTTCGTCTAATCCAGAAAACAAAATGTCTAACAGTTGAAGATTAGCTTTGCTATTTCTAATTCACAGAAAGGTGTTAGATTTCGCTTCAATGTGCCAGAAACTCAGTGATGCTGGATTTAAGGCTGGATGCCAATCCACTTTTGCAACAACAGCTGATATTTTCTTGGAATTCAAATAAAAACTGATATCTGCTTTTGGATCTGATAAAAATACACTACAATTTCTACACCCCTTTAATCAGTACTTGATATTTAAAACAAATATAAACTCTAAATATTTACCAAAATCTTTACATATTTCAATCATTATTTGCTTTAATCTGTTATATTTCCCTTTATTTTCAATTGGTCTGTTATAACTGGAGAACATTTACATAAGCTTAGACTGCTAATTTATCCAATTGCTTGTTTTTGTTCAATAAAATTTATTGAAACAATTAAAACTGCCTTTATTTGTAAGTTCCCCTTGTTATCAATTATAAAGGAAGTAGAGGAAAACTCAGTGGTACACACAAGGATTTGTATTGATTCGATGTAACACTGAGTTTTCCTCTTGTAATCTGAGGTCTGATTTATTCAAACTCGTTCAAGTGGCTCGAAAATCCCCTTTACGTCGAGGATTTGAGTAGACAAAGACTATGTCGAACGTGCACCTTTTAAAGACTGAATCAAAAATATACTAAAGACATAATCTTTTCTAAAATGTGATTATGTGGGGCGTGCACTGTTTTGTTCAATTGCCTAGCATGTGACGTGTATAATTGTCGGCGTAGTGCCAGTTTGTGTGTCTGCATTACACAAGGGCGATGTACGTTTTGGAGAGATATGTTATGTTCTGTACGGGTTTTCAGGACAAGAGTGACACATTGTTCTCCTTATTACCGCAAATAATCGTTCTTATTGGTATGTTTTAAGAAGTACTGAAAGAAAGTTTTCTCAAACTTCATATGCACCTTCCCATTGATCGCTTGTTGTGCAAATTGATTATAAGTCTAATTACGAAAACAAAAAGTACAAAATGTAGATTCGTCTTGGTCCCTCTGTGTGATCATTTAGTTGTTATCGTTTTATCCTATACGAAATAAACTTTAACAAAATATCGCCCCAATATAGGAACTAGCGAAATAAAACAAAACATAATGAAACAATGTCAGCACCATAGGTGTTTGCATCTGGATAGTATTGATAGAAAAAAAGTTTATTAGTCCTACTCTATCTTTTTTCTGTTAATACTAACCAAAAGCGGACGCCTTTGGTCAGAACATAACTTCCGTTCGTCAGAGGCAATATACATGTTATGCGCTATGTGACTTCATGGAAGGGTCTTTACTTTACTATAACAGTACATTGATATGAACCCAATTCTAAATATATGATACAGAGTGTGTTTTTTCACCTCATCGGATCCCTATATACCTTAATATACCATATACCCTTAATGAAAGTATTCAAAATAAAGGAAATAACCCGTTCTAATATATTACATAATGTTTAAAGACAGGCAACCTACATATTACTTTGATACATATGTTCTATTGTATTATCAAAATGAAACACACGGTATCCATTGTGAAACGCTGAATCCTTTCATTGATAATTCCATTTCCATATGTTACTTGATTTTCAACACAGCAAAATAACATATCACTGTCAGGTTTTGTTATTTACCGTACAACGTATCTAATATTTTTGTTTATAAACATTCTAAGTTTTCAAGGTTGTATCGAAAACTAAAATAAACACAACATATTTAAATGTAGGACTATTTATTGTTTGTTTGATATCCTCGAAAGTTCGTACTACTGAACTGTCTATATATATCACACAATGTATAGTAATCAGAACATGTAGAATGATAATTTTGAGTACATACCTATGACGCTGGCAGTGGAACACAAAGTAAGGGTGTCTTTGCACAGGAACAACTACATCCTCAATATGTCGCCATTACGTAAGGTATAAACACAGTGTCGCTGTGGCGACGAATGATACTCGTCACGTGGCGGTAAATTAGCGAATCACTGCACGACGTGACATGTTAATTAAACCGCGTGATGTTTTACGTATCTTTAAAAAGCCATTGCTTTTGTTAGCACAAATGAAAAAGTCTTTGTCGAATGAAATATCTAAACTATTGAAAATCCTGATCTGGATGGTCGACTCTGAATGTAGTACTGCTAACATTTCGGTAACGTAGACAGACGGGTATGTAGGGCCAGGTTGCTGATTGTACGGGTGGTATACAGTTACAATAAAACGTTCAAACTGGTGTTGCAATGTATATATAGTAACAGCTGAGCTAGGAGAAAAGAGTACAATAGGTATGCAATTTATATAATTATTACAGGTCGTTTATTATTTCACTACAATGATTCATCTCTATTTACTTTACTTAAAACATAGTCATCATGATAAACTAAGCTGTTGGATATGCGTGCTGATTTCTGTATTGGTGTTCATCCAAAGAACTGCGTATATGTGTTAATGGTGCTCATTAATGAATGCGTGTAGAGTATACAGTACATTGGTGTACACTGTTGTACATTTCGATGACGTCACATTGTTTACCGGTCAAGCTTTGTGCCTGCACTGTCTGACACGAAGGTTTATTTCCGTGTCTTTTCAGTGTTTTTGTCAATATTCACTCTTATTACATACAATATTTAGACATGTCTAAACATCACTGCCATACCACGTGCGACAAACGGTCAAGAATGAAAACTAAAAATACTTTTATATCGCTTAATTTCCCTTTGATTTTCATTTAAAGACATATTACCTTGAAGTATTCTTACTTCGAAAACATGAAGGAGTGGTTATCGACAAAATGGTACATGATCTAAGCGTGCAAAGAAGCAGTTCATGTTAAGGCGATTTTCTCTTGAACATGTTTCCTTGCATATAAAAGTCAGATTCATATACTGCAAAAAACGGAAGTAATTTCTAATTACAATGACAAAATTGCAAGATAAAACTGTATCACTAAGGGGGATAAATATCATAGTCTGACAGAACAATTTCAATATACCTAATGTTAGTTGATCAATCGTAGATGTTAACATCTCGGCTTTTCTAAATGTTCCGGTAGATTCGATATTTGTTGACAATATCATTATGTCTGCTGACAGATACATGTACAAATATATTCTGATCAATACTATGGTGGCCGGTTATTGGGTGTTCCGTTTTGTTTTTGCTTTTGTTTTTTTAATAAACAGATTTACAATATACAGATATATAGGCATGCGTTTTGACAGCGTCAATCTATTAATTCAACTTCAAAATGTATACAGAAACAGCTAAGCTCATGACATGATTCTATTGGCAATTTTAATTGGCGTTATGTGAATTAAATGTACTACAAACTTCAGAACATTTCTACAAAAGAAAGCGATTTATCTTTCATAACGTTTGTATTTTTCCGTCGTCTAATTCAAAACGATTAAATTAGGTTGTTGAAAAACTCATTTTACTCCGTTATTAACCCACAAAAGAAGTTCGGCCCTGTGTTAGTCTAACAAATGTTATTATGACGAAGGTGTTAACGCAATGTCGATATATTGACATGACACTCAAACGCAAAGTCACAAGGGTTAGCTATTCGACCATGCAGCTGAAATGCCCATTTCCGTGAACCATCGCATTGACACTCCATGTTACTTTAATTATGAATCATTACGCACTAGGCATACTGATTTAAGAGCGTTTTAAAATGTGTTTTATTTGACCACTCTTGCGTTACAAAAACAGATAGCGTGAACTCAAATTAATTAATTTATTAGAAAGGATTTTTAACACCTTATATCAGAGTTGAAACTTAATGTGCAATAGAATAGCTATATTTTTGGCACAGCATTTAGTGCCGGCTAGATTCTAATAAATATATTTAAATGTCTTTACTGGAATATTGTTCAAGTTTCTTCATTGAAATAAATTTAGAGGTTTAGAATAACTGGACTATATTCAACGGGGGAAACATTATCTAAAGAACAGAGGGTGCTACGTTAATATTTCTGAATATATTTAGTTCTTATCTTATTGAAAGGATATATCTGTATTAAGCGAAATTTCTAATGTAATCTCTACTAGCAGGTTGTGTGGTGACGTGCGTAATGCTACAGATTTACGAGACATTTCGACGAACTACAGAAAAAAATCACAATCCTCATAAAATCATATATTTAAAAATATGTGGTTCTTAAATTATAATTATATTGCTTGTTGGTTGTAATTTATAACTGTATACAGTATCATTGCATTAACATTTTGATTAAGACACGTATGTGTATTAATAAGGTAAAAAAAACAACATTTAATTAAATAAATAAACACATAATGCTATTAAATGGATCTCTATTTGAGAGCATGTTATGGTAATCTTATCAGTCGATTTTGATGTAAAAATGTTTATTTGTAAATATGCTAATGGTATCGGACACAAGTTTAAAAAACTGATGATCCGTCTTTTCTCGAAAAATGATTTGAACGACAAATGACGAAAACTAGTTATATATGTAACCACTGACTTGATATGTATGTAGTCAATGTCAAATATCTGACAATAAGTTCAACTTGTAAAACAGAAACATTCTGATATGTAGAAACTTTAGAAACATGAAGTACGATTATAAATTGCATATCTCATTAATCAGTGGTTGACTTTTATTTATTTACAAACATGCGATACAACAGCTCAGATATCAATTTTCTTTACAAGAACCCAGTGTTCGTAAATGCTTTAAAGTAAACGTAATATTCAGAAATCATACATTACTGTTAAGGGCGACATAATTATGCTTTACGTATAAGCAATATTACAGTCATTTAATTTAACAACAAATCCTAACGGTACTGACAAATGCCTCGGATGAAGTTGACTAATGTTTCAGTTTACCCGATAACAGACCTTCGTCAACGACAGCAGGCGAAGTCTACTAAAGTTCCACCCACATATTCTTTGTTGATACAAATTTATTTCCGCGGGTTTGCTTTCCATGACTAATTTATTTTGAAAGAATATCGCCGAAGCTTAAATCGTTAACAGTTTTCACTGAACCTATGATACCTTTTATGCAGACAATTCAATGAAATATTGAAATCGCTTGTATAAACATGGACAATATATTTAATCTTTAACCGACATTTACTGACCTTAAATGTTCAATTACAAAATCATAGAGACTCGTCACAAAATTTTATACCCTAGTTCATGTATCAAATATAATATAAATAGCAGAGTAGGGGTTTATGTTTTTATCTATTTTTTGATAGTTCAATCCATTCTTGCAATAGATATCACGATGATAATTTGAACATTACAATTTTGTAGATATATATTGCGGGTCTTCATCAATTTACCTTGTCGCTGTTGTCGTTATTTGATAAAGTAACTTAAAATCATAAATGTAGCATATCTTTACTACAACACATAACATATTGTTATACTGAACATGCTGTCGTTGTTTTTAGCCACATTACATTTAGATAAACATCGGTGAATTCATTGTTTTTTTTCATGAATAACGTAACCTCAACATGGGTGAATCTAAAGAGACCACTGTGGCTCCGAGCGACAGGTAAAGGGTTTTTTGCTCTCCCAAGGGTTCGAGTACCAAAAACCTCTTCCAGTACTGTAAATAATCCTATAGATTTGAAATCTATACCAATATTCGGGGTGCCAAATTGTACGTACTACTCAACGCTTTAGTCATTTTGAACAGCTTTATTAAAGACGATTTTGATTTTCTTGGCTGTTTACCTAAGCAGGTCCAACATAATTGTAAGCTTGTTTCTTTCGATGTACGTGTAGTAAGTCTATTATTCCACATCATCTGGGGATAGAAATTGTTAAATAAAAAGACAAAGATTGATATCCAATTCAGTGATGATTTTATACATTTCCAACAGATCAAAAACGTCATAACTAATATACTGCGGCTGTCGTATATAATGAATTCGACGGCTGATGGTGTTCTTAAGAGACCAACCAACCAATAATTTTCCCATAGATTTTTTTTTTTTTTTTTTTGAGTAAAATCTTTTTATTCAGGCAAAACATGTTTATATTACAAATATGTCCTCTCACAGGAGTGCTTGCACACGTCATTCATTCTACTTTTTTCACATTCATTCTACATATTATGTCTTTAAATATAATTCATGAAGTAATAATTTCGGTATTTCTGTCTCTCTCTGTCACTTTCTCTCTCTCACTCTGTCTGTCTCTCTGTATCTCTGTCTCTAGCTGGCTCTCTCTCTCTCTCTCTCCACATAATTGTTTGGATAAGTAAATATACAAATAAAGTAATAATAAATAAATAAATCAACAACTCTTTCAATAAATGAGTACTACAAAAAAATAATAATAATGATAATTAAGTGAAGAAAATAAATGCGTAAATATGTTGGTGGAATTTTAGTATTAATCCGGAATCCGAAATCCGTGCATGTGTTTTGGCCTGAGTTAGCTTTTACCTGCGTGTGTCTGCGTCGAGGTGGCTATACAAGTGTGTCTCGGAATTCTGTGAACCTAATGTGGTTGATGTAAGTATGGCTATTTCTTTATATATATATGTCTGTGTATAGTTATTTGCAGAAAGATAATTTATGTATATGTTTTTAGAATGTTATGTGAGTTTAGTATTTTCTAGATGTTTCAAACAGTACCACGCTCCTAGACACGTGGTCCGTGTTCGATAGTTATATGTAACGTTAGGCCTAATTTTCCCATAGACTTTAATGTTAACGTTTTGGAGTATTTCATTCAAATTCTTGAATTCAATATGACAATTATGGTTTATAACAAAAGTTTAGGGTCTGATATAACACCTAATAAAAAAAAAAGTTGGGTTCTTCAGTTCAAATTTTCTCCAGGGTAGCCATTTTGAAAATAGGTGAATTTCGAAGTAAAAATTCTCAAAAATCTTAAATGTTTACCTGTTTATTATTATTACCTAAACTTTTGGGGAAAAAATCAATCGGACTTACGAAATTTATATCAATATTTCTTATTGATAGTTACCTATCAGGCTACATATCTATTTTCTCACTTCATAACATAATGTCCAATCAGTGGCTGCCAGACATTTTATCCTTGGCTCGACGTTCTATACACAGGGGCTGTTTCAAAAATATATTTTTTCAATTGGTTGGTTGATCCCTATAAACTTCCGTACATGGTTTAGCAGGGCGGAACATGGGTGAGACACAACGAGAGATAAAGAAGACAAACAAGTAATTCACCGACCACCAACAATCACAAACTCAAACTTCGGTCTATCTCAAACGAAAAAAAGACAAACTGTCAAGATATATATCTATGACACGTTACTTCTACCGAAAGTTCGTTATCTCTTATTCAGATCTTCAGAAATTCATTCATGTCTAAAACAATTAAAAACTTCATTATTAATCAGACATCTCGTGCGCTTTTATCCGGAAGACTGATTTATATCAGTTGATTTCGCATTTGTTGTAAAACGAATAAATTTTACACATGCCCTCGTACAAATCGCTCTGAAAAGAGCTACAGCTGACAAATGAAGTTATAACGATATGATAATTTTATAAAATGATACAAAACGTAACCGAGGAACATTATCCCATACAATGATGACCAGAAATATATACTTATTTAAAATCATGGAAGAAAATCCTGAGGCAGTGGGTTATACTTTTCAAACAGATCAATGGTACAGCAATGAGCACTTATATGGCCCCTTCATATAATATATGCTACCTTAGTTTTAAGCATCGTCAGCTACCCACGGTTGATTGCACAACCCTACAATTATTATCCGTCGGTCAAAATAGTGAAAACTTCTCGTTTCAATGACGTCACTCTATAAATAGAAACAAATTAATACATTTTATAATCCTTTCAGAATACGAACTCTTCAGTTTAAGGTGGATGGGTTAAAAAGTACGTGTAACAATTTAGACAAATCATCATTCAGTTCGATAGTGTTTTAACGAGTATTTCATAGTACGGTAAGGTTTTTGGAATGTTAACTCATCCAAGGTGTACGTAGCATGTAATATGTGCATCAATGAGCTTAACAATTTGAGCAACGAATTGACGATGTTCACATGGGCTGAAATTCATGATAACCGACTTTTCCATCACCTAGGCCTATTTTGCTTGATAGGAAGACATGTCTGTCAGACAAGAGGGTATCAATAATCTGCTGAAATGATTTAAACCTGTTGATATCAAATTTCTTAAAAATCACTTCCCGCCACTGTTGTTGATTCGCGACTTCTACAAAGCATAGTATAGTGTAGTGCAATAAACCATGGGTATCCAACGATCGATCGATTAATTTAAGGATACATAGGGGAAATTATTTATTCAAAAATGACATACTGATTGGAGAAATCTTTACTGAATTTGAACTTTTTTATATCATTTGATGACAGTTTTATTATATGACATCATGGAAATAATTAAGAGCCATTTTTTGATAGAGGTTGATTTCTCTACATTCCTCAATTTATTATACAGTGTTCATGGGAGGAGGCGACCAAAACAAAGCTTGAAATAGATCAAAGTGCCGAAACAATGGAGTAGAGATCCAAAGAACAAACCATTTAGATTTAATATCATTCAAAATCAATATATATACATCATTCATGATAATTTCATATAAATCAATTTATTTTGGGGATTGTACATTGTTTTTCGTGCCTATACTGGCGATTAGAACGTGACATTTGGTTTGAACTCGAGACAGATAGGTCGAGAGTTTAAACAAAATTTCATGTTCTAATTGCCAGTATAGTCACGGAAAACAATGTACTATCCTCATTCTAATACGTTTACTGTTAAATGTATTTAGAATCATTGCTTTACATCGCTAAAAGTAAGCTGTTAAGTACTCTGTTAGTGTCCTGTCACGCTGAAGTGAACTGACCAATCAGAAAGACACTTTCAAAGTCTGTCAACTGCCCACACCCATACTGGCTAGACTTCGATCAGTATGTTGACGAAGCGGTGTGTTTCGATTGTTGTGAAAGTCCTGTTATCGAAGATTAAAAGACATGTTTGGATTTACTCTGCAGTATGCATAGCGATATGTACGTTTTGACAAAACCAGTTATGATGTGTTTCGATGGGCCCAACCGTTATGTGAAATTTGGTGCACTTGTTCCATTGCATTAGACGCCTACACATGGACGGAATTCACGTTTCAATCAATACATGCGGTAAGAACAATATTTACCATTTTTGTTTAATATATTCAATTAATTCATCCTTTTCAATTTATTCACTTTCATTACAATCCCATGAGTCATCAATCATAAATGTACCGAACTTGAAGTCATATTGTTTTGATTAGAAACCGGACATGGCTAAACATAATTGATCATCGTTCTATCGCAGATTAGAACATGGTCCATAACCAATTAAAACACTCGTTGCAAACGAATCGTGTTACAATATACAACTTTTATAAAAAGCTTTAAAATATAATTAGGCATGATGCTATATTTATTAGTAATATGGTATATTTTGAAAAATATTAGATTAAGAAATGACTCAAATTAGTTTAAATTTAAAAAACTGTTTTGGTTTTGAGACTAGTTATTCTCCTTGCAGTGTTCATTAAGTGCGTCTCAAGCTCAACTGGATCCATTAGTTCAAAAACAAACAAAAAACAAATATATATTCTCAAACTACTGGACGAGTAAATTACATATCAATGAAACCACATTCTTAATCGCAAAAAGAACATGCAGGCACAATATGTTTGTATACTAAAACAGCCTAACAACTACAGACTCTTTTATCAAACGAGTTCAGATTCCTTCGATCAGGAGATATGCATGTGTTTTTCTAACAGTATGCAAGAAAATACAAAAAAGTTATGTACACAATTTAACGAAATACAGCAAGTCAAAACAAACAAATAAGACCAAAGTTATTGTACTAAGTTAATTACATCGAACACGGGGTTAATTGAAACTTCAACTTTAAGTATTACACTTTGAAACGACTAACGACGGATGTAACAAAGCGTGATACCTTATCTTACGACAGTAAAACTGATGCTTTTAAAAATGTAAAAGGACATTCCGTCGTTAAAATGAGTTTATGCAATAAAAATAAAGAATGAAGTGTAGTAAGGGACGATAACTCGTTATCGTTCCTTACGGAACGTAATGATAGTATGAGCTAATTCGCGATTTTTGCCGGCTATTGTAGCGATTTGTGGGTGGAAAAAATGACACATACAATTTTGATAGGGTTTTGAACCATTGTAAAACTCGGCTCGATCTAGGTCTGGATGTATCTGGTATCCCTGTTGAAATTCGTATTTATGAGATATTTTGGGTCAAACATGCCAAAATCGTCACTTTGACCGGTAGCTTCTGTTTAACCGGTCCTTAAAAATCAGCGTTTCAATCAAAAAATTGGAAACTCCAAACATAACAAGAAGAGATAGTTCTGAAGAAAAGCGTATCTTTAGTTTTTCTATATCTTTCATAGAACGGCCACAATAGGGTTTTGAAAAAGGGTCGTATTTTATCGAGAGTTGGCGGATGTTACGTCACGAGTGTTACGTCACAAGAATGTGTGGAATGTAGTGTATTGAAGGACGGAACGTAATGTACATGCGGCTAATTCAGACCACTTTCCGGAGCTAACTGAAAAGCGACTCTATACATTTTGATAAAACGTTCCACACTTATAAGACTCGGTGTGATCTACATGTATGTCCAGGCATATCCCGTATATATAGGAATAATCTAGTTATGGAGATATTTTGAGTACAAACACGCCAAAATCGACACTTTGACTGCTGGTTTCTTCTGCACAACTCGGCCTAGAGAATTGACGCATAAAGAGAACGTATTGAAACTCCACCCATCGCAAGTACATGTAATTCCAAAGAAAACTGTATCTTTAGTTTTTCTATATCTATCAGAGAACGGTCACAATAGGGTTTTAAACATAGGTACTATGTATCGCGAGGTCACACATTCCGGAGAGTCTATTACATGTACGGACGTACGTCAGGGGTGACGTTACTAAGTCTGTTCCGCTTGTCTGATTGAACTTGTAGCGCTCGGTGAGCTGCTTGTAATCATACTGTCACTGCCAGTATTTCTTACAATTTTGCAATATCAGAGAAAATACAAAAGACACAATTCTC
The DNA here is from genome assembly GCF_902652985.1 of Pecten maximus. Classification (NCBI taxonomy): domain Eukaryota; kingdom Metazoa; phylum Mollusca; class Bivalvia; order Pectinida; family Pectinidae; genus Pecten; species Pecten maximus. The sequence continues at coordinate 13,618,387 of NC_047028.1, read as the reverse complement.
TACAATTCTTTTTTGGTTTTTTTTTTGACATATTTATCACAAACATCTATATCCAAAATACATAATTAATCATGTTTCTACATATGTGGTACGTTATGTTCTTTTTCCTGTCGTGTCCGTGATGCAACAGTTTCCGCTAAGGTCACACGGGTACGTATAATCGAAAGACAGTAACTCCGACATTTACACTGCACTGGGGAACCCGCGCCTGGGGAATTCCCGCCTTTTTACACCAGAATCTTACGTCATTCTATTTTCTCAGTAACAGTGTGTATTTGTGATTTTCTAAATCTCAATACACTACTCTTTGTCCTCGTATCATATATAAAGTACCCGTTTCATGTCTTGCATGTATTTACTCGAGAAAACAGATACAAACCACAGAAACGCATTCTACACAGGGACTTGGTTCACGTGAAACACCGGCTAATTGGCCGATCGGGTTGTACGAGTTGTTAAACAAAATTTCAAGAAATCCGGAAATTGAAATTCCGGAACTAGCTTAAGTGCAGTGAGTGGCAAAAACGGGATATGTATTTAACATTGGCGTTGACCAGTAAACAATTTACACTGGCGTTGACCGGTATACATTTAATACTAGCGTTGACCGGTATGCATCAAACACCAGCGTTGACCGGTATACATTAAACACTAGCGTTGACCTGTATACATATAACACTATCGTTGACCGGTATACATTTAATACTAGCGTTGACCGGTATACATTAAACACTAGCGTTGACCGGTATACATATAACACTATCGTTGACCGGTATACATTTAATACTAGCGTTGACCGGTATACATTAAACACTAGCGTTGACCGGTATACATATAACACTATCGTTGACCGGTATACATTTAACACTAGCGTTGACCGGTATACATTAAACACTAGCGTTGACCGGTATACTTTAACGCTAGCGTTGACCGGTATACATTTAACACTACCGTTGACCGGTATACATTTAATACTAGCGTTGACCGGTATACATTAAACACTAGCGTTGACCGGTACACATTTAATACTAGCGTTGACCGGTATACATTAAACACTAGCGTTGACCGGTATACATATATTACTAGCGTTGACCGGTAAACAATAACCACTAGCGTTGACCGGTACACATTTAATACTAGCGTTGACCGGTATACATTAAACACCAGCGTTGACCGGTATACATTTAACACTACCGTTGACCGGTATACATTTAATACTAGCGTTGACCGGTATACAATAAACACTAGCGTTGACCGGTACACATTTAATACTAGCGTTGACCGGTATACATTAAACACTAGCGTTGACCGGTATACATTTAACACTACCGTTGACTGGTATACATTTAACACTACCGTTGACCGGTAAACATTTAACACCAGTAGTGTTAAATATATACCGGTCAACGGTAGTGTTAAATGTATACCGGTCAACGGTAATGTTATATGTTTTGTTCCTTTCCAGTTATATTTCTGTGCTGTCCCAATGTTCACAGTCGATCCCTATATCCAGCTTGACCACTCGATTTAGTTGGTTATTCGGACCCTCTAAGTTTAGCGCGGAAATTATTTTTAAATCATCACGTGACTGTTTTGAAATCGAGGCAACACAAATATTCCATCTGGGTTAGTTGGATAACAATATTATACAGTGTTTTAAAATGTTAAATTACATGTTCTGTATATATTCTGGCACACACATTTATGTGCAAATAAGTGTAAATACTGTACATATAGTATAGTGACAGTAGCTATGTAGTGGTACAGACTGTATAAATATTACTGAGTTTGTGTAACTTTTACCAACTTTGTGTAAATATTACTGAGTTTGTGTAACTATTACTAAGTTTGTGTAAATATTACCGAGATTGTCATGACCTACTTTCCAGCAATCAAGCAGAATATGAGCAGCAGCGTAGCGTCCGTATTACTGCTGTTTTCATGTTTGAACAGTTCCAATCTATTATACTGCTTCCCCAGTTTAATTCTAGGATTCTGTTCGACCCATTTTCCTATTCTCTTCATTGCGGAAGCTGTTATAGTTTTCAACCACAGTCGATTCACATTGGAAGCTATTTTATCGTATATGTCACAAAATTTGCATACTCAGACTATTGATCAACGAATTGTGATAACTTTTTTATAATTAATAATTGATGTTTTTTTATGTACATATTTCATCAAATTCGAATGGTTATTGTTAGCTCACCTGGCCCGAAGGGCATTAGTGAGCTAGCTTATGCCGTGGTGCGGCGTCTGTCATCCGGCCGTTCAATCGGCCGGCCGTCTGTCCATCCCTCGTCAACTTTTAAGCCCACCATCATCACATCATCGCCCTGCGTCCGTGGTCCGTGGTCCGTCCGTCCCTCCGTCCATAAACAATTCTTGTTATCACTATTTATCAGAAAGCCCTGAAGGGATCTTTCTAAAATTTCATATATATGTTCCTCTCGGTGCCTAGTTTTGTATATTGCATTTTGAGAACAATCAGAAAACAACATGGCCGACACTCCGACAGGCAGCCATCTTGATTTTGACAATTGAAGATTGTTATCACTATTTCTCAGAAAGCACTGAAGGGATCTTTCTCAAATCTCATATGTAGGTTCCTCTTGGTGCCTAGTTATGCATATAGCATTTTGAGACCAATCGGAACACAACATGGCCGACAGGCAGCCATCTTTGATTTGGCAATTGAAGTTTGTTATCGCTATTTCTTAGAAAATACTGAAAGAATTTTTTTCAAATTTCATTTTTCGGTTCCTCTTGGTTCCTTATTTTGCATATTGCATTTTGGGACCGATCGGAAAACAACATGGCCGACAGGCAGCCATCTTGAATTTTGACAATTTAAATTTGTTATCGCTATTTCTCAGAAAGTAATGAAGGGATCTTTCTGAAATTTCATTTGTAGGTTCCCCTTGGTCCCTGGTATTGCATGTTGGGACCAATCGGAAAACAACTTAGCCGACAGACAGCCATTATCGCTAAATCTTAAATTTTATATATAGGTTCCCCTGGTTTGAAAAGTACTAGAGGGCCGATTCTGAATTTACAGATTAGTATGACTTACAGTAAGGGAAAAGTAGAGAAATTTCAATCTAACATGGAACCTATGAAGATCATTCAATGGTGGGCGCCAAGATCCCTCTGGGATCTCTTGTTCATTAAAACAACTTCTTCTCAATAACCAAGAGACCCAGGGACTTGATATTGAATCTGTAGCATGCTGGGGTAAAGGGCTACAAAGTTTGTTAAAATAAATGACCTTGACCTTCATTCAAGGTCACATTGGTCAAATAGGCTATAATCTTCAAACAAATTCTTCTCAATAACCAAGAGGCCTAGGGACTTGATATTGGGCCTGTAGCATGCTGGGGTGAAGGGCTACAAGTTTGCTCAAATAAATGACCTTGACCTTCATTCAAGGTCATATTGGTCAAATAGGCTATAATCTTCAAACAACTTCTCAATAACCAAGAGGCCCAGGGACTTGATATTGGGCCTGTAGCATGCTCGGGTGAGGGGCTACAATTTTATTCAAATAAATTACCTTGACCTTCATTCAAGGTCACATCAGTCAAATAGGCTATAATCTTCTAATTACTTCTTCTTAATAACCAAGAGGCCCAGGGGCTTGATGTTAAGCTTGTAGCATGCTGGGGTGAAGGGCTACCAAGTTGAATCAAATGAATGACCTTGACCTACACTCACATGGGTGAAACCGGCTTAAATCTGTAAACAATAATTTTGTGATAGCCAAGAGCCTCCAAGACCTGATATTAGGCCAAAAGAATGCTGGAATGAAGGACTAGAAAATTTATTAATATGAATGAACCTAGCTTACTATGATATATTTGAATAAAGAGGTAATCAGCATAGTATCTGTAGAAATAACCTCAATCAATTTCAAAGTTGCTGTAGAGCCAGGTGATCGATACAGGCCCATTGGGCCTCTTGTAGATATATCTTTCTATTCATGATCGATCAATAAATGATCATAGATAGTTTAAGAAACAATGACGATCGATCATGACCTTTATATTTATAGTGATTCCAAACATTAGTTGTAAGAAGTTGTAAAATTTTCAAATCAGCAAAAAATTGTAATACCTAGACATTTCCCTATTTGCTCGACATGAACTATTGTAATAGACACTAATACTGACTTTGAATTCTATGGAAGATGTCTCGAAATATTGTTCTGAATAAATGGCTAAAGCAAAAAAAACAAACAATTTTCCTTCTCCCCTTTGTAATCCACTGGGGAATACAAAAAAAAAAGGATTTTCCTCATACAAGTGTGAATTATTCCCCTTTTCCTCCAAGATTAAAAATATTGGGGTGAGCAAATTGCCATCAAATCCTGAAGATTTACAAGTGATTGAGTGAATTCCCATTTTTCGAGGAAATAGTTCAAAATTTAGATATTGTTCGATTGCAATGAAATTTGGTATGTAGGTCCTTCATGGGACACCAGTTACTGTTGTAACCTCACATTAACTTTTTTAACAAAACGGCCACCATTTTCTGGCCTCTGATTGTTCTAAATTTAGATACTGTCCGATTTTAAAGACATTTGATATTTAGCTACATTATGGGACACCGGTCACTTCACATTTTAACAAAATGGTCGCCATTTCTTGGCCTCTGATTGGTCCAAATAAAGATATTGTCGAATTTCAACAACATTTGATATGTAGCTACATCATGAAACAACGGTCCCTCTCGCAACATCATTTCATATTTTAACAAATTGGTCGCCATTTTCCGGCCTCTTATTGGTCTTAATTTAGATATTGTCTGACTTTGATGAAATTTGGTATGTAAGCACATCAATGGACAGTGGTCACTCTTGTAACCTCAAATTCACATTTAAAGAAAATGGCCACCTTTAACTGGCCGGTGATTGGCCCAAAGTTAGATAGTCGGATTTTGATGAAATTTGAAAAGGATACCGGTGTAGCATGGTATTTTGAATCATGGTGAAATGACCCCGGGGTGAAAATACCATTATGGTAAAATGACCCCCCTCATGGTAGAATGAGTCTTTAACCCCCCCCCCCCCCCCCCCCCCCCCCCCCCCCCCCCCCCCTTACTACGCTTCATTCTTTCTGTGACATCCTTCAGGTGTCACCACACTAGTACATGTAAACGGGAATCATATACTTTTCGCAACTAGTAAAATTGATAAACTTTGCCATTTTACAACACTCCAAGTCCTAAGATAGCGAAATATGGAATGAAGTGCAGGAAGGAGGCGATAACAGAGTTATCGTTCCTTACGGAACGGAATGTAGACACGGCAACTTCTGCCAAGTTATAGGCAGATAACTGGGTTTGGGGAGTCCCGAAAACTGTCCGTAACTTCTTGATGAAACTTTCCACACTTATAAAACTCGGTGTGATCTAGGTCCTGACATATCCGGTATATCTGGGAAAAATCTAGTTATGGAGATATTTGGGGCCAAACACGCCAAAATCGACACTTTGACTGCTGGTTTCTATATAACTCGACCTGGAGAATTCAATCTTAAAGATGACGAATTGACACTCAAAATATAGAAAGAAGAAGTAATTCCGAAGAAATCCGCCCGTTTGGTTTTTCGATATCTGTTATAGAACGGCCACAATAGGGCTTTAAAAATGGGTAGTAATTTGGCGAGGTCCCATGGAACGCTGCCGGACATACGTCATGAGTTTGCTGCGCATGCGCTAGATACGAAGGAATGTTCCAGCCGCTTGGCAGGTTCAATGTGTAGCGGTGAACTGGGTTGAATTTTACTCTCTATGACAGTAGTTTACTATTTTACAATGTCAAGGGCGGTGTTCCTGGATGTGGATGCTTTGTCACGATCATTGTTTGTTGATTTTCACCAACAAGCATGAAAAAAATCAACCCAGCGTGCAGAATGTCAAGCAAATATTTCAGTAGCCTCGTAGGCCTAACGCTGACGGTAAGTAAACTTGTTTGTTGACGTTGATGTAAACAGAGGACGCTAAATATGCACGGAGAACAGTTCCTGATTAGTTGATATTTACTTGTTGTGATACTTTGTCTCCGATGTTAATTAATTTTAAGTTTCGGAAGTCTGTGTACCGTATTTGTTTATGATTAGCTTGGAATTCGTCAGTGAGTGTTTACGTCTAAAAATAACAACGGGAATCTCCAGATTGATGTGACAATGTACACAGAACCGTGTGCTCTCGGACACTTTCTCGTGAATAACCACACCCAAGGCTACTCTGCAACTTCTCTGATACATGTATTTATTTGTTAAAGATAAATAACAAATTTTAATTTTTACCGATCATATTCTAACATAGACTTACTAGAGTCCCGCGGAGAAGGGATGCATTACTGTGGCATGTCTTGCCTTGCTACGTACTCTCACGAGATGGACTAGCATTATCGATGAACATTATAAAAAGCATTACAAGAATATGTAGAACATGCGACATAAATATGACTAAGATGGCATTAAATTTTGTAGAACTATTAAATTGACCCTACACTGCAGGCTGGAAACTTCCTCTCTACAAGTACACTACTGTAGGCCTACATCATAAATCATCAATTGATTAAAAATGAACATTTCAAGATTTTAAATGGATTTCTGCATGAAATATTGAATAATGTCAGACTGTGTGACATTTTGCGATATGAAAGGCAAGTTCAAATTATATGCTTCACCTCATATTGATGATATTGACAATTTTTTTTTCAATTGATTGTTTTTTTTTTTAATTTTTAATGAAATAGTATTCTGGTCTATTATATTCAAATGCTTATAACTTGAAATTAAAGATTTTAACATGCCCTTGATTGAGACTGTGCCTTTGAACATGGTTAAATCATATAATCTTTTGCATTCATGTAAATATTAAAAACAATTGTGGTAAATTTTCAAATTCTTTGTCACAAATAGGCCTACTGTACAACATATATAAAACTTTCGCTTACTTGTGCCGAAGAAAACAATTTGTGACAAACCTGTTCTGATAAATTTATGCTAAAATTTTGTCAATTATTATGTCGCATTAAGTTAAATTAACTTATTTAAGAACCATGTTGGATTTTTTTATATTTTGAATTCAAATCAGTATCAACATATTAAAAAATGTATTAAAGAAAATTACTAAACATATATAAGATAGTTTTGCTTCAAAATGTCATCTGCACACAGGTAGAAATTAGTAAATTTTCAAATGTCTTTACCTAAAATACTATATCAACATATTTCAACATTTCTTAACATGTGCCAAAGAAAACAATGTGTGGACAACATGTTCTAACAAAGTTATCCTAAAATATTGTCGGTTATTAATTCATTCATTGCGTTTGCAATTGATAAGGATTGCGAGCAACCTGGTGTAACAAATTTATACTAAAACAACTTTATTATTATGTCACATTAAGTTAAATTCAATAATTCCATGTTTAAAATCATGTTATCAATTTAACATAATTTGTTTTGATATTTTTATTTTAAAGTGATTTCATCTTCATACCAAAGGTATTTTAGAAAACAACCATATTAAAGTATTAATAGAAGTTACCTAGTAATCATAAGTTTACAAAATATTCTCCCTGGAAATGTCATATGTGCACAGGTAAAAATCAGTAAATTTTGAAATATCTTTGCCTCAAATACCATATTTCCTGTAACATATTTTATTAAACATTTCGTTCACATACAACAAAGGAAAGAAGGTGCGAGAAACCAATTCTGACAAATTTAAACTAAAAAAAATGACATTGAACTAATATGTACCATATCTAATATATTTATTAGTCAATTAATATTTGGATTTATTTTAACTTACTACAAAAGGTATTATAGAGATTATTTGACAATATCAAAGAATTAGATAACTGGATTTAATTAGCAAAATTTTTCAGAATAGTCTTAAAAATGCCATCTGCACACAGGTAGAATACTGTGACTTGAACAGGGACTTGTGTAAACAGTTCGCAATGTATGTTTCTGTTTTAAGGCCCACACTGCCATGGAAAATATATTAACATCAGGAGACACATTCTACTTTGTAGGCCTCTGACTACAATCAACTTCCCTCTTTGTTCTAATAATTGAAATATTCTGAAATTTTGCCAGAAATCTGGTTTTAGTTTCATATTGTAGAATTATTCTCTCAATTTCAATCTATTTAGATATTCAGAATTCCAATTCACTTAGAACAATTCGCTAATTACCTAATTTTCATCAGGGAAAGATAAAGGGAATTAACTCGCTCATCTGGTCATAATATCAATTTATTATGAATTATAATGTAACAATTATTGATATTTCTCTTTCTATTCATGATCGATCAATAATTGATCATGGATTGTTTAAGAATTGATGAAGATCGATCGATCAAGAACTTTATAGTGATTCCAAACACTATAAGAATTAAAGTTGCAAAATGTTTAGATAAAAAAAAAATGTAATAGACATTTCCTGATTTGCTTGATATGGACCACTGACACTGATCATGACTTTTAACTTCAGGGAAATTCTCAAAATAGCATTTTATAAAAATGGTTTAGGCAAAAAAAAACCAAACCAATTTTCCTTCTCTCATTTGTATTTTGGTTCCAATGGCTAACATCAAAAATTTGGAATTCCCTCACGCAAGTATGAATTATCAACTTTTCCTCCAAGATTGATATTGGGGTGAGGAAATTCCTATAAAATCATGAAGATGTACATCTGCTTGAGTAAATCTATATATTTCTAGGAAATTGATCGAAATTCAGATATCCTCTGATTTTGAAGAAATTTGGTATGTAGGAACATCATGGCACACCGGTCCCTCTTGTTGCCTCAATTTCACAATTAAACAAAATGGCCGCCAATTCTGGGCATCTGATTGGTCCAGATTCAGATATCATCCGATTTCGATGAAATTTGGTATGTAGGTACATCATGGGACACCAGTTCCTCTTGTAGCCTCAATTTCACATTTAAACAAAATGGCCGTCAAGTCTTGGCCTCTGATTGGTCCGGATTCAGATATGGTCTGATTTTGATGAAATTTGGTATGTAGCTACAGCATGGGACACTGGTCCCTCTTCTTGCCTCAATTTTACATTTAAACAAAAAGGGATGCCAATTCCTGGACTCTGATTGGTCGAAATGTAGATATTTGTCGAATTCAGTTAAATTTGATAAATTGAGAGTATTAGGGGACTGCAAATTCACCTTTATTGGTTTTGTTGCCTTAACACGTACGGTCAACAATGTTTTTATTGGTCAAAACGCGTACGGTCAACAATGTTTTTATTGGTCAAAACTTAGATATTGAGCGATTTTGACAAAACGTGCTCACACAGAGTTATCGCCCCTTACTACACTTCATTCCATCTGTGACATCCTTCAGGTGTCACCCTCTAGTATGGAATGAAGTGCAGTAAGGAGGCGATAACGGAGTTATCGTTCCTTACGGAACGTAATGTATACACGGCTACTTCTGCCTATTTAGCAGCATATATCAGCGATTTGAGGGCAAAGAAAACTGTCCGTAACTTCTTGATGACACTTTCCACACTTGTAAAACTCGGTGTGATCTACGTCCTGACATATTCGGTATATCTGGGAAAAATCTAGTTATGGAGATATTTTGGGTCAAACACGCCAAAATCGTCATTTTGACTAAGAGGTTCTGTTAAAACCGCCCTCAAAATTCGAAAAAAAATCCAGAAATATATACAATGCACATATAAGTAGATAAATGTTTCCTGAAGAAAATCGTCTGTTTAGTTTTTCGATATCTTTATCAGAACGGTCACAATATTGTTTTGAATATGGCCTATTTTTTCGACCTTCTCAGTATTTTTCCACTCGACAGGGGTATTTTCATAGCAGACGAGCGCATGTTTTGATGACGTAACGCCCAACCTGAACTCGTCACGAAAGTTTGTTGTGCTAGCCGCTACTGATTGAACTGCTCGATGAGCTGGGTCCAGTTGTATTTTACTGTCACTGCCAGTATATATTGTTATTTTTCAACATCAGAGGCAATGCTCCAGGATATAGATGCTTTGTCACGATCATTGTATGTCGCTTTTCACAAACATGCATGCGAAAAATCAACCCAGCGTTCAGAATGTCAAGCAAATTCCCGAAGCCTCGCGGTTTTAGCTGACGGTAAGTAAACTTGTTTGTTGACGTTGATGTAAACAAACGACGGTAAATATGCGCGAAGAATAGTTCCCGTTTATTTGACATTTACTGTACATTGTCTCCAATTTTCAGATTTAGATAGTCTCTGTATTTGTTTGTGACTAGCTTCGTCAGGGATTTTTTTCATCGTATTACGTCTAAAAATAACAACGGAAATCTCCAGATTGATGTGACAAATGTACACAGAACCGTGTGCTCTCGGACACTTTCTCGTGAACGAATACATTCCAGGTTACTCAGATTCAGCTTTGTAACTCCTGTGATATATGCATTACCTTTAGGGAAGAGAGATGGAATAAATTTTGATTTTTAGCGATCACACACTAAGATAGACTTACTAGAGTCCCCAACTCGGCTCGTCTTCCATGTTGCTGTACGTACAATGTACGCTTGTATTATCGGTGAACATTACAGCGGATGTGAGCGGTTACATAGAATCATAACAAGTTGATGCAGAACAGGCGACTGATAGATTCTACAGGACTGATATTTCAATTAATTTTGTAAAACTATCTAAATTGAACCTAACAGTTACAGTACAGGGAGCTGGACAGTTCCATGGGTTCTGTCACCTGACTACATCACATGAATTGATTAAAAATAAAAATCTTCAGAGTTGAAATAGGTTTCAGCATGAAATATTGAATGAGTACAGCTTGTGTGACATTTTACATTTTGAAAGGCCAATTTAAACTACATACAGTCAAACTTCGATGTTTCGAAGTTCAAGGGACTAACAGAAAAACTTCGAAACAGCGGGACTTCGAATTATTCATGGTTGACAATAGATCGATGTTTTCTTGATAATGACCATATCTGTTAACGTTACATGTCCTCAGTGTCTTCGTGTTGATCGTCGCCTGTCAGGCTCACATCGAAAAGTTTAGTTAATTTATACCTCAAACACAACAAAATAAAAATTCTTTTCATTAATTATACCTAAGCATTTTATTAATTAAACAAAATATGTATCGGTTACAAAACACTTATATCGCGTTTAACAGATAAAGCAAAAGAAGTACAATGCACACTTACGTAAGTCGTTAGGCTTTTCTGCTAAAGATACGTGCGTTTACGTTATGTGCATATAAAATACGGAATGCCAATCGGTTGGAGAATGCATGATTGAATGACAAATAATCGATTTACTTGGATATTTATGTATAAGTTTGAAACGTGACACTTTGAATATGAATGAAGCTATCGCTAATTGTTTGTGTTTAAAATTGGTCCGGTTGTTTTATGGTTCCGTAAAATTTATTCACCGACCGCTGATTTCAATGGCGGCGGAGATTATCAGAGACGACTACCGAAATGTTTTACCGGAGTGATTAAATGTCATGAATTCTAAATACACCTTTTATCTATCAATTTGGTCTGATTATTAATTAACCCCATGACCAGGAGTGACAACACACGCTATCGTTATCCCTATTGTCAGTCAGGGCATTTGGGGGAGAGGTGTGAAATCTTTCCGCAGGGGTCACGACAAACACCCGTCCAGTGGTCAGTACAGGTAAATTTTTTGTTCGAATCATGAGATGTCAATTACCTATAATATCATAGCTAACGGGTCATGAAAAAAGTTTGATACATCGAAAACTTCGATTTATAAAAATTCGAATCATACATAGGTTCGTTAGTAGTGTTATATAGTGAGAAAATTCGGGACCAAGCAAAAAGTTCGATACAGCGAGAAATTCGAATCAACGAGGTTTGACTGTATGTAGATTCATTGTTTTCTTTACATCATATAATTTTTTTTATCAACAATGTGTTCAATAATTTTTCAGGCTTTTAATGAAATAGTCCATTATAAATTCAAATGTTTATAATTTTAAATAGAGATTGCTAATCTGCCCTTGATTAAGATTATGTCTCTGGACAGGGTCAAATTATTTCATCTTTTCTATTTGAATAATGTCTCTTGGACAGGGTCAAATTATTTCATCTTTTTATTTGAATAAACAACGTAATGTAAATTTTCAAATTCTTTGCCACAAATACCATACAACATATTAAACCTTTCGCTTACTTGTGCCAGAGAAAACAATGTATGAGAACCATGTTCTGACAAAATTATACTAAAATAATGTTATTTTGTGGAATTAAGTTAAATTAACTAATTTAGGGTGTGGAACCATGTTGGATTTGTTTTATATTTTGAATGTTAATTAATATCAACATATTCAAAAATGTATTATAGAACATTATTTGACATATACACATAAAAGATAGTTTTTCTTCAAAATGTTATCTCCACGCAGGTAGAAATTAGTAAATTTTCAAATATCTTTACCTAAAATACTATTTCAACATATTTTAACATTTGTTTACATACATGTGCCAAAGAAAATAATGTGCGAGAAACTTGTTCAAACAAAATTACAATAAAATAATGTCAGTTATAAATTTATTAACTTATTTGCAATTTATATGGGTTGGGAGAAACCTGTTATAACAAATTTATACTAAAACAACTTAAATTAATATGTCACATTAAGTTAAATTCAGGAATTTCAGGTTATAAATCATGTTATCAATGTAACATAATTTGTTTTGATATTTTGATTTTAAAATAATTTTAGCTTCATACAAAAGGTATTTTAGAAAATAACCAAATTAAAAGATTAATAGAATTTATCTGATAATCATAAGTTTACGCAATATTCTCCTTGGAAATGTCATCTGTGCACAGGTAAAAGTCAGTAAATTTTGAAATATCTTTCCGTCAAATACCATATTTCCTGTTACATATTTTATTAAACCTTTCGTTTTCATACGACAAAGGAAAGAAGGTGCGAGAAACCAAATCTGACAAATTCAAACTTAGAAAAATGACATTGAACTAATTTGTACCATATTTAATATATTTCTTAAGTCAATTTATACTTAGATTTATTTTAATTGACTACAAAAGGTTTTATAGAGATTATTTGACAATATCAAGGAATTAAATACCGTATTTATTCTAATAAACGCCCCGGGGGCGCAGGGCTTTATCACCCATCTATTTGGGTCCGTTAAACGGACCCATTCCCAATAACAAAAAGTGTGATTTTTCCCAATTTTCTACTTGAAAATTCCCAATTCAAATGTATGAACAAATAAATTATGTTGAAACAAAAAATCTGATTACGGCCGGCGTTGAGCGTGTCGAGAAATTAAATATGACGAGTGGAACTACTGTAGTCTAATCCGAAGCGTGTGTCACTCGGAACCCCTCGTTCCAAATTCATAGTCATTTTGACGTTTTATGTAATGCGGTCTCGGCAACAGGTGTTTACAAGCGTTTGATGGATCGCGAGTTTCATCGCACCATGTGGCCTCAGACCACAATTATACTTCCGGGTCGTTGTACACGAATGTAGTACATATTGAAATTTCAGGACTGTTGCTTAATATTTTTTCCTGACTTAGCTGTTGCAGATATGGAGAAAATTTTAGCATAGATTTATAGTGCAATATTTAATCTAGTGGCAGAATTTTGTTTTGACACCATTTCCATGTTTGTTTGTGAGGCAGGACACGGGGAGTTATAAGGCTTGAGGAGTAATATTTTGTGATTTTCCGGATTTTCCTACAATATAGTAGGGTGGTAACACTTAAATATAAATATCTTGAATAGTTCTACACGTGATGTAAAAACCAGATTTCTTCTGAAATATTTTAATTTTGATTTTAATCAACTTTTCCTCCAAGATTGAAATTGGGGTGAGCTAATTCCCATAAAATCATGAAGATTTACATGTGATTGAGTAAATCCCTATATTTCTAGGAAATTTGTCCTGATTCAGGTATCGTCTGATTTTGATGAAATTTGGTATGTAGGTAAATCATGGGACACCGTTCCCTCTCGTAGCCTCACTTTCATATTTAAACAAAATGACCGCAAATTCCTGGGTTCTGATTGGTCTCGATTCAGATATCGTCTGATTTTGATGAAATTTTGTATGTTAGGTACATATCATAGGACATCGGTCCCTCTCGTAGCCTCACTTTCACAATTAAACAAAATGACTGCCTATTCCTGGGTTCTGATTGGTCGAAATGTAGATATTGTTCGATTTCAATTCGATTTGATAAATTGGGGTATAATGGTAATGCAAATTCAACTTCATGGGTTTTGTTGCCTTAACGTCTTGTTATTGGTCGAAACTTAGATATTGATCGATTTTGACAAAACGTGCTCACACAAAGTTATCGCCCCTTACTGCACTTCATTCCATTTGTGACATCCTTCAGGTGTCACCCTCTAGTATGGAATGAAGTGTAGTAAGGGGCGATAACTCTGTTATCGTTCCTTACGGAACGGAATGTAGACACGGCTACTTTTGGCTATTTAGCAGCACATATCTTGGATTTGAGGGCAAAGAAAACTGTCCGTAACTTCTTGATGAAACTGTCCACACTTGTAAAACTCGGTGTGATCTAGGTCCTGACATATTCGGTATATCTGGGGAAAATCTAGTTATGGGGATATTTGGGGCCAAACAGGCCAAAATCGACACTTTGACTGCTGGTTTCTATATAACTCGACCTGGAGAATTCAATCTGAAAGTTGACGAATTGACACTCCAAATATAGAAAGAAGAAGTAATTCCGAAGACATCCGCCCGTTTGGTTTTTCGATATCTGTTACAGAACGGCCACAATAGGGCTTTAAAAATGGGTAGTATTTTGGCGAGGTCTCAGGAACGCTGCCGGATGTTACGTCATGAGTTTGCTGCGCATGCGCTAGATACGAAGGAATGTTCCAGCCGTTTGGCAGGTTAAATCTGTAGCGCTGAACTGGGTTGAATTTTACTCTCTATGACAGTAGTTTACTATTTTACAATGTCAAGGGCGGTGTTCCTGGATGTGGCTGCTTTGTCACGATCATTGTTTGTTGATTTTCACCAACAAGCATGGAAAAAATCAACCCAGCGTGCAGAATGTCAAACAGATATTTCAGTAGCCTCGTAGGCCTAACGCTGACGGTAAGTAAACTTGTTTGTTGACGTTGATGTAAACAGGCGACGCTAAATATGCACGGAGAATAGTCCCTGATTAGTTGATATTTACTGTTGTGATACTTTGTCTCCGATGCTAATTAATTTTAAATTTCGGAAGTCTGTGTACCGTATTTGTTTGTGATTAGCTTGGAATTCGTCAGTGAGTGTTTACTTCTAAAAATAACAACGGGAATCTCCAGATTGATGTGACAATGTACACATAACCGTGTGCTCTCGGACACTTTCTCGTGAATGACCACACCCAAGGCTACTCTGCAACTTCTCTGATACATGTATTAATTTGTTAAAAGAGAAATAACATAAATTTTAATTTTCACCGATCATATTCTAACATAGACTTACTAGAGTCCCCGCGGAGAAGGGATCCCTTACTCGGGCATGTCTTGCCTTGCTACGTACTCTCACGAGATGGACTAGCATTATTGATGAACATTATAAAAATCATTACAAGAATATGTAAAACAGGCGACATAAATATGACTAAGATGGCATTTAATTTTGTAGAACTATTAAATTGAACCTACACAGTACACTGCGGGCTTGAAACTTCCTCTCTACAAGTACACTAGGCCTACATCATAAATCATCAATTGATTAAAAATGAACATTTCAAGATTTTAAATGGATTTCTGCATGAAATATTGAATAGTGTCAGTCTGTGTGACATTTTGCAATATGAAAGGCCAGTTCAAATTATATGCTTCACCTCATATTGATGATTATTGACAATTTTTTTTTGAATTGATTGTTTTTTTGAAATTTTTAATGAAATTTCAAGTAGTATTCTGGTCTATTATATTCAAATGCTTATAACTTGAAATTAAAGATTTTAACATGCCCTTGATTGAGACTGTGCCTTTGAACAGGGTTAAATCATATAATCTTTTGCATTCATGTAAATATTAAAAACAATTTTAGTAAATTTTCAAATTCTTTGCCACAAATAGGCCTACTGTACAACATATATAAAACTTTCGCTTACTTGTGCCAAAGAAAACAATTTGGTATTAAGTTAAAATTAACTTAAGAACCATGTTGGATTTTTTTATATTTTGAATTTAAATCAGTATCAACATATTAAAAAATGTATTAAAGAAAATTACTAAACATATATATGATAGTTCTTCTTCAAAATATCTTCTGCACACAGGAAGAAATAAGTAAATTTTCAAATGTCTTTATCTAAAATACTATATCAACATATATCAACATTTGTTTATATTCATACATGTGCCAAAGAAAACAATGTGCTGGAAACCTGTTCTAACAAAATTAAACCAAAATATTTTGGTTATTAATTAATTCATTGTTTTCACAATTAATAAGGATTGCGAGCAACCTGTTGTAACAAATTTATACTAAAAGAAATTAATTATTATGTCACATTAAGTTAAATTCAGTAATTTCATGTTTAAAACCATGTCATCAATTTAACATAATTTGTTTTTAAAATAATTTCAACTTCATAACAAAGGTATTTTAGAAAATAACCAAATTAAAGTATTAATAGAAGTTACCTAGTAATATGTCATATGCGCACTGCCACAGGTAAAAATCAGTAAATTTTGAAATATCTTTGCCTCAAATACCATATTTCCTGTAACATATTTTATTAAACATTTCGCTTACATACGACGAATGAAAGAAGGTGCGAGAAACCAATTATGACAAATTTAGGTAAAAAAAAAAAATAACATTGAACTAATATGTACCATATCTAATACATTTATAAAGTCAATTTATATTTGGATTTATCTTAACTTACTACAAAGGGTATTATAGAGATTATTTGACAATATGATTATCAAAGAATTAAATAACTGGATTTAATTATATATAAATCAAAATTTTTCAGAATAGTCTTCAAAATGCCATCTGCACACAGGTAGAATACTGTGACTTGCACAGGGACTTGTGTAAACAGTTCGCAATGTATGTTTCTGTTTTAATTTTAAGGCCCACACTGCCATCAACTTCCCTCTATGTTCTAATAATTGAAATATTTTGAAATTTTGCCAGAAATCAGGTTTTCATTTGATAGATAAGCATCTTTTACAATTGTACTGTAGAAACAAGAATAATGTAGTTTGAGCAGGCCTCACACCGGAGTAAATTTTCCTCTAAAAACTGAATTAAAATATTTTGAAACTTAGCCCGAAATCTGGTTTTAGTTTCATATTGTAGAATTATTCTCTCAATTTCAAGCTATTTAGATATTGAGAATTCCAATTCACTTAGAACAATTCAAAACTTGCTAATTACCTAATTTTCATCAGGGAAATATAAAGGGAATTAACTCGCTCATCTAGTCATAATATCAATTTATTATGAATTATAATGTAACAATTATTGATATTTCTCTTTCTATTCATGATCGATCAATAATTGATCATGGATTGTTTAAGAATTGATGATGATCGATCGATCAAGAACTTTATAGTGATTCCAAACACTATAAGAATTAAAGTTGCAAAATGTTTAGATAAAAAAAAATGTAATAGACATTTCCTGATTTGCTTGATATGGACCACTGACACTGATCATGACTTTGAACTTCAGGGAAATTCTCAAAATAGCATATTATCGAAATAGGCAAAAAAACAAACAATTTTACTTGTATCATTTGTATTTCACTGGGGAATACCAAAAATTGGAATTTTCCTCACGCATGTATGAATTATTAATTTTTCCACCAAGATTGAAATTGGGGCGAGCAAATTCCCGTAAAATCATGAAGATTTACATCGGATTGAGTTAATCCCTATATTGTGAGGAAATTTGTCCAAATTTAGATATTGTCTGATTGCAATGAAATTTGTTATGTAGATACATCATGGGAAATCTGTTACCGTACTTTCATTACTTCACTTTAACCGGTCAAACAGAACGTCATTCTCAAATATAGTCAAATACAGTTATGTGATTGAACAATGTTCCACGATGTGCGATGTGCACACAATGTGCGATATGGATCGTGCACGATGGGCGATTGGAACGGTACTTGTGTGATATGTATCTCGTGGTCGATATAAAATGAGGAACGCGTCATCTAATTATTTAAAGGTGTGGAACGATTGTAAAAGATATACAACGATTAAAATTTTACGAGGTAACTAATTACCATATTTTTGGTGAATTATATGCAGTAATTATCAGGAAATGAAACTAAATACCGATATATAATTAAATAAGTTATCTAAATGATTATTAAAGTACTTTATATAATTTGCTCGGACGTCGTCGAGGACACCACTAGGCCTTGGCGAGTCGACGAAATGTGTATTCAGCGAGATTATAAAGCTATAGGCCTACAGGCTATTTAATACATGAAGAACTAAACAACAGATAAAACGACTTGTTATGAATAGAAACATTTCTGTTGTGTTTAGAAATACGATATATATGTAATTTATGTATTAGTAAGATAAATTATCGTAGTGATGTCCGTCTTACTCTACCATTCTGGTACATGTACATGTA
Organism: Pecten maximus; assembly: GCF_902652985.1. Taxonomy (NCBI): domain Eukaryota; kingdom Metazoa; phylum Mollusca; class Bivalvia; order Pectinida; family Pectinidae; genus Pecten; species Pecten maximus. Next base: position 13,599,705 of record NC_047028.1, on the reverse strand, counting down.
GTATCACCAGGCCATCGAAAACATCACTTGCGAGACAAAATAATGACGGTAATTAAATGGCTAAAATTAACATGTCAACCATACATGTTCCATGAATAAAACAATTGTTATGCAGCACATATTTATAAAAGCGGCCATCTTATATCATAATTTTAATTTCTTACCTATATCTTTTCGTATAATTAGTTATTCTGTAATATTTATAACCCTATCATTAGCTCAGGGGTGTAAAAATATTTTTGAAGCCACTTGCCCCGAGCAAGTACAGCTCAGAAAGCCACTTGCCCAAAGGCAATTTCTACTTGCCCCAGTGTGCGTTTCAATAAAATATATAAAAAGTCTATATAAAATTTTTTATTTGATATTAAATACATAGAAAATATTTACAATCGATTATTGGAAGAAAAGAATATGTAATTTAATTTAAATTGCAATTTTTTGACATTATTTTTATTATCCCTTTTTTTAATTTTTTTTTGTTAATTCCTAATTCCGGTCCGGATTCCAATCCGACTATTAGTGACAGAAATCCAACTTCCTGTTTTGATAAACAGGGATCGTTTTACAGATAAAAGCAATCTTTCCTTTGTCTAATAAGAACATTTGGTCAAATATTACAGTAAGTAACCTCTTTCAAACATTATTTTATACTTTAACTGCAGTTTCTTTTATTTTCATCGGTTTGAATGTCATAAAAACATTTGTGAAGTGATGGCTTCAGAGTGCCACCAGCGACCTACTTTTCCCACCTCGGAAATTTGAGTTATCAACTCGGAAAATAAAGATAATTCAACTACTAATTGTTAATTTTAATATGTTTTAGCATACTTCTACACTACTGTCATTCTGATAAATTCTCTAATCACACAGAATTCAGGAAATCGAACATGAAAATCATTTTAGAGATAGAAAAATCTTACTTGTCCCGGGCAAGTAAAGAAAAATCTTACTTGTCCCGGGCAAGTAAACAAACATTTTTAGCTTGCCCAAACTCAAACTTTGGTTGTCCAGGGCGTCGGGCAAGTGGATTTTTACACCCCTGTAATAGCTGTGCTGTTTGTTCGCACATTTGTTTTTAGAATGTTGTGCGATCACACAACTGTATATTGCATGCAACATTGGTACTGAACAACACGTGTCGTTGCATAATGACGACAAAACAACACATTAAAAGTGTCAGAAAGCGACTGACCTACATATTTTCCACCGTGGGGTCAGCTCAACACAAATGTAAACAATCCAGAAATCCAAAGAAATCGCAATAATTAACATGCACAAGATCTCCAACACAGGTCATTGTAAACACTGTTTAAAAATCTTTGACAGAAAACCGCAGATTGTAATCGACTTGCTGCGAAACCTGCACCACAGGATGTATACACATGTGTAGTTATTATACATACATGGGGCACAGTTTAAAAGTAATAAAACAATGCAGTGCACAGGGACCGGTAGTAAAGTTCCTGAGGTGGCATGCCCGGTTTGTCTGGAAATTATATGATAATTGTCAGTGTATGTAATTGTGTTTTATGCTACAAGTTTTTGTTACACAGGGACATGTACGTACCAATGTTTCTAGAGAGAGATGCTTGTCTATAAGTAGATACTACATGTTTAATTAAATTAAACCACAGGCACAGGAACCAGTAAAGATGCAGCATGGGGAGAGGCAGCTTGCCTAGTCTACTGTAATTTATCATTATTTTATAATAGGCTATAGTATTATAGTATTACAGTGGTCCCCCTCTTATGAGACCACCTATGGGACAGGCATCAGGTGCATGGTCTTAAAATGGGGGTGGTTTTTGTTGAGAGTTTTGTCAGCTGAGTGATGTCGGTGAGGTCAATGATAACACAAGCTAGTACATATTACATTATAATTAAATTTATAAACATCTATAGACGATTCATTAATTATGTTATGTTAAAATGTATTTTTCAATGTTCTCCTTTGTTTACTGTCATTAATATTTTGAATATGGTTTAATTGTTGCATGTGTAAATTATTATCAAAATTAAAGTGTAACGTTCGATCTATATCTCGAATAATTAGCAAAAACGTTAATAGGCACGCTTGAGTCCAGCATCCACTAAATCACCCCCTTATCCCGTAAAATCGAGCGGACCTGAACAGGATTTTAGCTGTAAATAATAACGTAACTATAATACAGCTAAAATCCAGTTCAGGTCCACTCAATCCGATTCAGGTCCGCCGTGTGTGTCAGTTCGAATAGCGACCCATTTATCTAGCTGTAAAATACATCATTACAATTTTTTTTGTACAGAAATAGTATTTTACTATGAAATAACATCTCTTCCTGCATTATGCACAGGCGCTTGCATAGAAAATGTGATTTTCATTTTTTTTTTTGACAGTGGTATGTGTAATCTGCTCAAGGTTGGTAACTCCGCCACAAGCGAAACGGCACCCCATCTCACTTCAATCGACTAAAAAACGCATTTATTCAAACTGACACTGTGCATACTACTGTAAACCTCCGGTTAGTTCGAACAAAATTAAATAAATATTGACGAACCTGTTCGAATTATTCAAAATTATGCTTCAGAAAATAAGCGCGAGTTCGAACTATTCGAGTCAATATCGGCGAAAATCTCGGCAGAGTAAAATCATTAGACACAAACACATCCATCGTAAATCTGATACGTAATAACGGCGGCCTGAACAATGGCACATTTACAAGTAAGTAAAATGATAGTATTTCATTTAATTCAATGTTAATTGATCGTTAACGTTCTTCATTTCGCGATAACTATGATGGTTATTGCGCGAAGCCGCTCGGGCAATGCGTAGCTACAATAGGCCCCAAAACAGTACCGTACACGTTTCATTTGTGACACAAAAGTTAAACATTTGTACAGTATAATCTTTGCATGGTTGTATTTTTTTATCTGAATGAGAAATTATCGCTATATTATTAAATAAATGGTCTCTTAAATACATCAAAAGCAGTCTACATAACCTGTTGCGTTTACGAAAGCACTACTGTAAAAATACCCTAGGCGATATATGTTGGTAAAATGAGGTCAGAACATCAACATGTCTGCTTTTAAATATGCCCAGTCGTATTATCTACCAAACATAGTTGATACCTGCAAAATTATCCATCACTAATTGGGACACCTGTGGATTGTTTTGACAGGATATGAATGCTTTTAACGTCACTCAGCACGATCGGGCAGCCGATCCTTTCAACTATACCGCAAGCGACACCTCGCGTAGCATGCTTACCTAGTGTGAGGTCTCAGGTTTTCAGGTAATACTTTGATTGGCAGTACTTAAGAGATGTCCAGTCACAATTAAATAATCATAATGCTAAGTTAACACTAGTTATATGTGAAAATTCACGGACGATTTCTTAGTTTGCCATACACAGCACAAATACAAATATCGCATGTTATTTATACATTGTCGGGGCCTACATTTGCAATCAGCTGTCTCGTGCGTGGTGTATTTTGCAATGTAACAAAAACTAAATTAACGCTAAAATATGTGGCATATACTAAATCACAGACGCATTCTAATGATCACGCATACAATCTAATAACCTAAACGTGCTTGTTGATCAAATTTAAATCTTGGCATTTTTTCTGGGCCGGTCATCGGGGCCGGGTCGTCGCGAGCTTTCAATGGAGTTTGCCGGAAAAAATGTTACTTTACGTTCTTCATTTGACAAGTTCGAACTATTCGAAATGGTGTCTGTTATAAACAGCCAGAGTTCGAACTATTACTAGCCAAAAAATTACTGTTTTTTCTAGAAAAAAATGTGTGTTCGAACTATCCGCGTGTTCGAATTAATCGGAGGTTTACCGTATATACTATATATAGCTACCGTCATCAGGAAACATTCATCTTTAACCTATTGTGTCACTCAATACAAATTGTTGCATCCAAAACACAATAATCTGTGAAAACATTGCCGAGTTCCTCGATCTGAATGCCATTTTTCAAACGGCTCCCTCAGAAATGGAAACGGGCAGGGTGGTTTGACGGTATTTTAGACAGAGGCTGATACTGTGCAGAAAATGTGGACAGGCGAGAGACAGCGCGACACACAGACAGTTTTACTGGAACTGGTTTTACACCCAGACAGCCCAGGTGTCGGGAAGAAGAACTAGTGAAGCAACACTCTTTTTGTTTGTTTTGGTGATGGGAAAGTTATAGAATGCTAGAAGGTCCCAAGCCCTTGTAAAAGCAGAGGGGACATATTTCGAAATGTATTAAGAAATTCAATTCAACAAAATCAGTCTAAAATGAAGTAGTGCTATACACATTCCTATAGTGAAGGGGTTTCACACTTGCTACTGTGTTGCAGGAGACCCAGGTTCGACTCCTGGTGGGAATCAAAGCACGAAAGGTTTTATAGTGTTTTCTATGTTAAAGGCTATTTGATTTAATTGTCAGTCAAATCTATTCAATTTTATGGTTTCATTAATGAATTTAAATACAAATTTAATTCGTTTCTTACTTATTTTATATCCGAGAAATGTAAAATAAGCGAAGCAATGACATAAACAATACAAATCTATTTAAAACAAGAAATATCTTTAAAAAAAGATAAACTGCATAGTTTTAATGCTGGTGGTTATAATGTAAAACTACTGGTGAAATAAATTAATGAACTACAGTGTAATTAATAAATGCGCAGTTTCATCACGGATAACAAAATTATATCATTTTGAATCATTTTTGGTGATAATAAGACTGCAAACGTGTCATTTGAATATATGCATCCACTTATTTAGCTTGCATTAAATTTAAAAGGGACATCACGGTAAAAACGTTGCAATTTTCACTGAATGTACGCGTTTTGTTCCTTTCCAGTTATGTTTCTGTGCTGTTCCAATGTTGACAGTCAATCCCAATGTACAGCTTGACCACTCGATTTAGTTGGGAATCTCCCTCTAAATTTAGCGTGGAAATTATTCTTAAATCATTACGTGACTGTTTCGAAATCGTGGCAATCTGAGACTGTATAAATATAAATATTACCGAGTTTGTGTGAATATTACCGAGTTTGTGGAACAATTAGCGAGTTTGTGTGAATATCACAGAGTTTGTGTAAATATTACCGGGATTGTCATGACCTACTATCAAACAATCAAGCAGAATACGAGCGGCGTCCGTATTACTGCTGTTTTCATGTTTGAACTGTTACAATCTATTGTACTGCTTCCCAAGGTTAATTCTAGAATTGTGTTTGACCCATTTTCCTATTTTTCTCTTCATTGTAATGTTGAAGCTGTTATCGTTTTCAACCGCAGTCGATTCACATTGGAAGCCATTTTTGTTTCCATGTGTTTTAGTTTGTTGTGCGCATGTGTTTATCGTATATATGTCACAAAATTTGCATATTCAGAGTGATAACCTTTTAATAATTGGTAATTGATGTTTTTATGTACATACATCATCAAATTCGAATGGTTATTGTTCTGAAGATTATTTTTTAAAAGATATACCAAATAATATAATGAAAAGAAAAATAAATATTGGTTTACCGTGAGGTCACTATAAATTTGTTTCGTTTTTAACTATATATCTGCATTTTGTATTGACCGCTACATTGACCAATCACATATTTCATCTTGACCAGTAACGCCACCTGTCGCGTCATATCCGGGACCAAAAGTGGCAAAACAAAACTAGACGGCTATGCCGAAAAAGATCTGTCGACGGGAGTCGAACCCCTACTGTGGGTGGAGACACCCTGTTTCACTGTGATGTCACACAAGCATGGAAATCTCTATCCCGAACTGTGGCGTTGGACCTTTGGCAGCACCCACTGTTTATATCTTCAGTGTGAACATTGCTGCCAGGGGTCCCAGATGGGGGAACTGGCTGCTAGCTAGCAGCATTATACAGGGTGTTGCCTCAATGCTGTGATATAGTACTCAATTCTGTAGAACATTTCTTTGTTTAAGATAACTATGCTTTTGGATTGTCTACTATCTGATACCAGTTAGTTTTTATGTGAAAACCTGTTAGCTTAATCTCTGCATGAAACCATAGTATTGCTGGTTTAGGGTCACACAGCAAAACAATAAAATTAATTAGATTTAGGGCAGCAGAGGTCTGGGAATGGAGCCCTATCTCCAGAGCTGCCCAGTTACCCAGTGTCTTAGCTTTAAATCGCTGATAACTTAAGCTGTTGACAAATGTGTTTCTGGTATTAAGTGTACCTTGTGTAAATATGGTAAATATCAGAAAACTTCTGATAATCTCAATCAAATTTGGAGAGTCTGTAGGTTTCTAATTCAATAATCATATATACATATATATTATGTAGTGATACTGTGCAAGTGGAAAGCATGTCACATTGATACTATGTCTTTACATTGCTCTATGTTTTAACTTGTGCAAATGAAAAGTAGGAATGATGATCATGATAGGACAACATCAACTGATATATAGGATGATAATTGCATGCTGATAGCAAATATTGCAAAATTAGGTCAATGAGACCTAATTTTTCTATGATTATTTTAGGGCAACAAAAATAGACATCAAGGATGAGAAAGGAATGCTGATAGCAAATATTGCAAAATGAGGTCACTGTGACCTTCTTTTTCAGTAATTATATTTGGGCAATAGAAATGGACACTTAGGATGAGAGAGGCATGTCGATAACAATTATTGCAAAATTTGGTCACTGTGACCTACTTTTTCAGTAATTATGTTAGATCATCAGAAATAGACATCTAGGATAAGAAAGGCATGCCAAAAACAAGTATTGCAAAATTATGTCACTGTGACCTTCTTTTGAATAACTATATTAGGGCAACAGAAATAGACTTCTAGGAAGAGAAGGCATGCTGACTGGAACTATTGCAAACTTTGGTCACTGTGACCTACTTTTTCAATGATTATATTAGGGCAACAAAAATGGACACTCAGGATGAGAAAGGCATGCCGATAACAAATATTGCAAAATTATGTCACTGTGACCTACTTTTTCAATTACTGTATTAGGGTAACAGAAATGGACACCTAGATATTGTCCTATTTTAATTATTCTTGATTTGTATGTACATCAAGGGAAACCTGTCACTTTCGAAGCCTGCTTTTCACATTTAAAAAAAAAATGGCCACCATCAACTGAGCTCTGCTTGGTTAAAGTTTAGATATGGAATGAAGTGCAGTAAGGAGGCGATAACAGAGTTATCGTTCCTTACGGAACGGAATGTAGACACGGCTACTTTTGCCAACTTATAGGCAGATATCTGGGATTTGGGCGCAAAGAAAACGGCTCCATATATCTTGTTTAAACTTTCTACACTTGTAAAACTCTATGGGATCTAGGTCCTGAAATATCCAGTATATCTGGGAAAAATCTAGGTATGGAGATATTTGGGGTCAAACAGGCCAAAATCGTCACTTTCAGCGCTGGTTTCTGTATAATTCAGCCTGGAGAGTTCAATCTTAATGCTGAAGAACTGACACTCCAAACAAAGCAAGTAGAAGTAATTCCGAAGAAAACCGTCTGTTTAGTTTTTCGATGTCTTGATCAGAACGGTAACAATATTGTATTGAAAATGGCCTATTTTTTCGACCCTCTCAGTATTTTTCCACTCGACAGGGGTATTTTGATAGCAGACGATCGCATGTTTTGATGACGTAACGCCCATCCTGAACTCGTCACCAAAGTTTGTTGTGTAAGCCGCCTGATGATTGAACTGCTCGATGAGCTGGGTTCAGTTGTATTTTACTGTCACTGCCAGTATATATTGCTATTTTTCAATATCAGAGGCAATGCTCCAGGATATAGATACTTTGTCACGATCATTGTATGTCGTTTTTCACAAACATGCATGCGAAAAATCAACCCAGCGTTCAGAATGTCAAGGAAATTCCCGAAGCCTCGTAGTCGTAGGCCTAACGCTGACGGTAAGTAAACTTGTTTGTTGACGTTTGATGAAACAGACGAGGGTAAATATGCACGGAGAACAGTTCCCGTTTACTTAATATTTGCTGTAGTTATACTTTGTCTCCAAAGTTCGGTAAATTTCGGTAGTGTGTGAACCGTATTTGTTTGTGGTTCGTCAGTGATCATGATTGTTTACGTCTAAAAATAACGACGGGAATCTCCAGATTGATTTGACAAATGTACACAGAATCGTGTGCTCTCAGACACGTTCTCGTGAACTAGCACACCCAATGCTTCTTCCTTGCAACTTCTCTGATATATCAATTACCTTGTGAAAAGAGGAATGAAATAAGTTTTGGTTTTTGCCGATCATATACTGACATAGACTTACTAGAGTTCTGCGGTGATGGGATGTAAACACAGGTCTTGCTACGTACTCGCACGAGAAATTTTTTAGAACTATTTAAATTGAACCACCTACACTGCGGGCTAGAAACTTCCTCACAACATTACAGTAGGCCTACATCATATCAATTGTTAAAAATGAAAATTTCAAGATTTGAAATAGATTTCTGCATAAAATGTTGAATAACGTCAGCCTGTGTGACATTTTACAATTTGAAAGGCCAGTTAAACTATTCAAATTATTTGCTTCAACTTACATTATCAACAACTTTTTTTGCAATTTTAAAATTCATTTTTGAAAATTTAATGAAACAGTATTCAGGTCTATTATATTCAAATGCTTATTATAACTTAAAATTAAAGTCTGTAACATGCACTTGATTGAGAGTGTGCCTTTAGAAAGGTTAAATCATATCGTCTTTTGCATACATGTATATGTAAATAAACATAATTAATATAGTAAATTTTCAAATTCTTTGTTTCAAATACCATACAACATATTTAAATCTTTCGCTTGCATACACCGAAAAGAAGTATAATGCAAAATAGCTGTTCTGACAAATTTTTGCACAAATATTGTGAATTATTATGTTGCATTAAGTTAAACTCAATTACTTTGGGTGTGAAAACATGTTATGTAATTTTTTTTGTAATATATTGATTTTAAATGTATTTCAACTTATTACAAAAGGTTTATAGAACATTATTTGACAAAATCAGAGTTACCAGAATTCAACTATCACAATTTTACAAAATAGTCTTTGAAATGTCATCCTTGCACAGGTAGAAATTAGTGGATTTTCAAATATCTTTGCCTCAAATACCATGGAAGTGTTTGCGTGACAGTTATGCTACTTTCAACAATATGTTTATAAAATGGATCTATGGAAAAATGACTTGGGCTATGGGATTTCAATTTTCTGTAGACATATTGTGACTTTGTCTCAGGAATTTTCATATATACTTTCATACACGGTATCTTAACAACATGTGGGCGGCCCTTCACATGCCATTAAGGGCATATTGTTTTCACTTGTAAGCAAAAAGTTGAAATATGATGGTATGATATTTGGGATAAAAATATTTGAAATTTTACTAATGTTTACCAGTGTGTAGATGACATTTTGAATCAGAGTATTTTGTAAAATAGTGATAATAAGATATTGGGAATTCTGTAATTTTATCAAGTAATATTATGTAATATCTTTTGCAATAAGTTGAATTTGATTTCAAAAGATAATAAAAAAATTACACTACATGTGTTCATACCCAAAGTAACTGAGTTTAACTTAATGCAACATAATAATTGACAATATTTTAGCATGAATTTGTCAGAACAGCTTTCTCGCACATTGTTTTCTTCTGTGCATGCGAGCGAAAGGTTTAAATATGTAGGTATGCTATTTGAGGCAAAGATACTTGAAAATCCACTGATTTTCCTGTGTGCAGATGACATTTTGAGGACTATTTTGTAAAATTGTGATAGCTGAATAAGTTGAAATTAATTTTAAATCAAAATATTACAAAAAAAATAACATAACATGTTTTCACACCATAATGAACTTAATTTAACTTAATTCGACATAATAATTGACAATATTTTAGCATAAATTTGTCAGAAATTAACTTTGAAATTTTACATAGACCGACCAGGTTTTCTATAGCCTCTGGCCATCGGACCACCTTTGCTTTCAAACAATGAAGTGAGGTAGTCACCAACTACTACAAGGAAACCCCACCTCAAAATGACCCTGGCTGTTCACGGGTTGATATTAAATTCCAGCAAACATAACAAAAGAACATTATTAAAAGTAAGACATGCCACTTATTTTCAGTGCTGTCATGGTTCTGTCCTGGATGCCGGCATACGACAGCCCACCTGCATGTTGTTGAGTGAGGTAGTCACCAACTACTGCAATGAGAACAGGCCTCAAACTAAGAGATGCCAGTTATTTTTCAGAAATGTTATTAGCATAGGACAGATGATTATTTCGTCTTCGCAGAGCCTACCAAGTACTGAGATATTAGATGTCTGGCAGCATATTCCAAATAGCTGCCAAATATGATGACTCCGGTATCCACAGTGTTAAAGTAATTGAGCTATTGAACTGTTTTCAACAAAAGAAAAAGAAACGTTTCATTTTTGTAAAATAAATACCTAAATGCAGGTTTGACTTGTACTTTGGTTCTTGGTGTTGACAACTGTAACATAATTTATTATATTAAATGTATTTCAATGCATCTGCTTTCTATTCGAACCTTGGACCTCCTAGGTATTAGTCGTAGTTTTGTAGAGGAACTAAACATGTAAGGTAAACAGCTAAATAGGTGGTCAGGTAGCTCAAACAGTTAAAGCGTCCATCCAGAGTTTGAAGGTCCGGGGTTCAAGTCCGGGTATTGTCGTTGCATTTTTCCTCTCCTGTTGTTCTTATGTAAAATGGATGGAGCTAATGCACTTCTCAATGGTTACCTAGGTATATATATGCTTTATCAATCTTCAAATTTTGAAATGTACGGTACTAGACCTTTAATTTGTTTATTGCAGAAATAATTCCAAGTAAATTCGTGTTCGACAGATACATGTACATATCCAGTGTATACTCTCTACAGCTAGTTGGTTAGTTACTGGTTTACCGCCTAACTGACTCCGCCTCTTGCTTGGATTTGTCTCACTGACTAAAGTAATTGTGTTCTGTCGGGCCGTAACGACACACATTTCAAATGTGATCATGCAAATAGCGAAAAAAAATCATTTTGCTCTCTACGACAAACGACAACTCTTACATTATACCATGTTTTACTACACTGCTTGACACCATCTAGCATATAGCATACACCCAATGCTTCTTCCTTGCAACTTCTCTGATATATGAATTACCATGTGAAAAGAGAAATGAAATGAATTTTGATTTTTATCGATCATATACTGACATAGACTTACTAGAGTCCCGCGGTGAAGGGATGCCTTTCTCGGGCACATCTGTCTTGCTACCTACTCGCACGCGAAAGACTAGCATTATCGGTGAACTTTATAAAAGTCATGACAAGCATGAACATTTAATGAAACAGTATTCTGGTCTATTATATTCAAATGCTTATTATAACTTGAAATTAAAGTCTGTAACATGCCCTTGATTGAGACTGTGCCTTTGGACAAGGTTAAATCATTTCGTCTTTTGCATAAATATAAATAAACAAAATTAATATAGTAAATTTTCAAATTCTTTGTTTCAACTACCATACAACATATTTAAATCTTTCGCCTACATACAACGAACAGAAGTAAAATGCAAGAAAGCTGTTCTTACAAATTTTTGCTAAGATATTGTCAATTATTATGATTGCAAGTTAATTTTGGGTGGGAAAACATGTTATGTACAGTAGCTTTTTTTAATATCTTGACTGAAAGTTCATTTCAACTTATTAGAAAAGGCATTATAGAAAATTATTTGACAATATCAGTGTTACCAGAATTCAGCTCTCACAATTTTGCGAAATATTCTTCGAAATGTCACCTGCACACACGAAAATTAGTGGATTTTCAAATATCTTTGCCTCAAATACCATACCAACATATTTAAACCTTTCGCTCGCATACACCGAAGAAAACAATGTGCGAGAAAGCTGTTCTGACAAATTTATGCTAAAATATTGTCAATTATTATGTCGAATTAAGTTAAATTAAGTTAATTTTGGTGTGAAAACATGTAATGTTACTTTTTTTGTAATATTTTGATTTAAAATTCATTTCAACTTATTATAAATGGTATTATAGAAAATTATTTGACAAAATCAGAGTAACCAGAATTCAACCATTACAATTTTACAAAATAGTCTTCGAAATGTCATCTGCACACAGGAAAATTATTGGATTTTCAAATATCTTTGCCTCAAATAGCATACCTACATATTTAAACCTTTCGCTTGCATACACCGAAGAAAACAATGCGCGAGAAAGCTGTTCTGACAAATTTATGCTAAAATATTGTGAATTATTATGTTGCATTAAGTTAAACTCAGTTACTTTGGGTGTGGAAATATGTAGTGTATTTTTTTGGGGGCTTTTGAAATCAATTTCAACTTATTGCAAAAGATATTATAGAATATTACTCGACAAACTTAAAGAATTACCAATATTAAATTATCACTATTTTACAAAATATTCTGATTCAAAATGTCATCTACAAACAGGTAAACATGAGTAAATTTTCAAATATTTTTACCTGCAAATACTGTACCATACCAACATATTTCAACTTTTTATTTACATGTGAAAACAATATGCTCTTGATAGCATGTGAAAGGCCTCCTATATGTTGTTAAGTGAGGTAGTCACCAGCTACTACAAGGAGACCCTACCTCAAAATGAATGGCTGTTCACGGGTTGATAATCCCAGCAAACATAACACAAACATAGTTAAGAGTAAGACATGTCATTTATTTTCAGTGCTGTTTTGGTTGTGTCCTGGATAACATGCGAAAGACCTCCTGCATGTTGTTCAGTGAGGTAGTCACCAACCACTACCCGGCCTTAACTAAGAGATACCACTTTTTTTTCAGAAACCTGCCAAACTGGTGTACACTGCTGCCTCATAAGAAGTGATTTAGAAGAAAACATGATTGTTTACACTTGATTAAGCTTCATTTACATAAATTTTAGCTCAAATTCGTTTAAAATTTAAAACTTGCAAATTACCTTATTTGTGATCTGGCAAAGATATTTAAGGGAGATAACTTGCTTATATCTGGTCTCATATATAAAATTGATTATCAGTAATTACTGAATAATTATTCAATGTTTTATAACAAACTCAAAATGACTGATTGGATATTTCATAATCCATATATAGGCTGAATACTGGTTGATTTTGCCCGTTTTGTGAACCCATACATTTTGGACACAGGATTTTTACATCATATATATGACATTTTAAAATCTTAGATGGCATGTCACTCTTTTATTGATTAGAATACTGTGCGTGTGTAACAGAGCGCATGATTAATTATATTTAAATCACTGTCTCCGCTAGGGATCGAACCCAGGACCTCTGGCTTACAAGTCTTACGCTCAACCAATTGAGCTATAGAGAAGAACTCTCTAGCCGAGCGGTATATTGCGGCTAGTATTTACCAGGGTTACATACTTCCCCTCCAGGAAAGAACTCGTCCTCGAGTTTACAGGAGTAACAGTGATGCTTGTGGAGCAATCCTGATTATTTTCCCCAGGTCCCTACATGGGCCAATGTAACAGAGCGCATGATTAATTAAATTTATATCACTGCCTCAGCTAGGGATTGAACCCGGGACCTCTGGTACTCAGAGGCTTCTAATTACTGGTGGAAATTGAGTTATTGTTCGATTTTGAGGACGTTTGGTTTGTAGGTACATCATTGGACACCGGTCCCTCTCGTAGCCTCACTTTCACATTTCAACAAAATGGCCGTCAATCCTTGGCCTCCGATTGGTCCAAATCTAGTTATTGTTCGATTTTGATGAAATTTGATATGTACGAACACCTTGGACATAAGTCCCTATTGTAGCCTCAATTTCACATTTAAACAAAATGGCCGTCAATTCCTGGCCTCTGATTGGTCCAGATTCCGATATCGTCTGATTTTGATGAAATTTGGTATATATGTACATCATTGAACACCGGTCGCTCTCGTAGCCTCACTTTCACATTTAAACAAAATGGCCGCCAATTCCCGGCCTCTGATTAGTCGAAATGTAGATAATGTTCAGTTTCAATTCGATTTGATATATGAGGGTATTAGGGGACTGCAAATTCAATTTCATGAGTTTTGTTGCCTTAACGAACAACACATTCTTTGTTTTGGTCGAAAATTAGATATTGAGCGATTTTGACAAAATGTGCTCACACAGAGTTATCGCCCCTTACTACACTTCATTCCATCTGTGACATCCTTCAGGTGTCACCCTCTAGTATTGTCCGATTTTGATGAAATGTGGTATGTAGGAACATCTTGGGACATCGGTCACTCTCGGAGCCTCACTTTCCCATTTAAACAAAATGGCCTCCATTTCTTGCCATCTGATTGGTCGAAAATATGGAATGAAGTGTAGTAAGGGGGCGATAACTCTGTTATCGTTCCTTACGGAACGTAATGTATACACGGCTACTTCTGCCTATTTTGCCGGATATATGCGCGATTTGGGCGTCTTGAAAACGGCACCATACATTGTCATAAAACTTTCCACATTTGTAAAACTCGACGGGATCTAGGTGCTGACATGTCCGGTATATCTGGGGAAAATCTAGTTATGGAGATATTTTGGGTCAAACACGCCAAAATCGACACTTTGACTGCTGGTTTCTGTTTAACTTAGCCTGGAGATTTCAATCTTAAAGCTGACTAATTGAAACTCTGAATATAACAAGTAGAAATAATTCTGAAGAAAACAATATCTTTATTTTTTCTATATCTTTCATAGAACCGCCACAATAGGGTTTTGAAAAAGGGTCGTATTTTCACGAGGTCTCATAGAATGTTCTAGAATGTTCTAGAACAAATTCCAGAGGAGGGTCTATTCCGGATGTTACGTCACGAGTGACGTCGCAAGTATGTGTGGAATGTAGTGTATTGAGGGACGGACCGTAATGTACATGCGTCTAATTCTGACTACTTTGCCGGAGCTTACTGAACAACGGCTCATTACATTTTGATAAAATTTTCCACACTTGCAAAACGCGGTGTGATCTATGTCCTGGCATGTCCCGTATATCTGGAAAAGTTTTAGTCATACAGATATTTTGGGTACAAACACGCCAAAATCGACACTTTGACTGCTGGTTTCTGCACAACTCGGTCTTGAGAATTAACGCATAATGTCAACATACTGAAACTTCACACACCACATGTACATATAATTTCGAAGAAAATGGTATCTTTAGTTTTTCTATATCTATCACAGAACGGCCACAATAGGGTTTTGAACATGGGTACTATGTACCGCGACCTCACATTCCGGAGAGTCTATTACGGACGTACGTCACGAGTGACGTTATCAAGTCTGTTCCGCTTGTCTTATTGAACTTGTAGCGCTCGGTGAGCTGCTTGTATTTTCACTGTCACTGCCAGTATTTCTTAAAATGTTGCAATATCAGAGAAAATACGAAAGACACATTTCTCTACAATTTTTTTTTAATTTTTTTTTTACATATTTATCACAAACATCTCTATCCAAAAGACATAATTAATCGTGTTTCTACATATATGGTACATTAAGTTCTTTTTCCTGTCGTGTCCGTGATGCAACAGTTTCCGCTTAGGTCACACGGGTACGTATAATCGAAAGACAGTAAGCCAGACATTTTACACTGCACTGGGGAACCCCCGCCTGGGAAATTCCCGCCTTTTTACACCAGAATCCTACGTCATTCTATTTTCAGTAACAGTGTGTATTTGTGATCTTCTAAATCTCCACACACTACTCTTTATCCTCGTATCATATATAAAGTACCCGTTTCATGTGTTACATGTATTTACTCGGGAAAACAGGTACATACTAAAGGCCGGTATACATTTAACACTAGCGCTAACGAGTATACATTTAACACTAGCGCTGACGGATATACATTTAACACTAGCGCTGACGGGTATACATTTAACACTAGCGCTGACGGGTATACATTTAACACTAGAGCTGGCGGGTATACATTTAACACCCCCGTTGACCGGTATACATTTAACACTATCTTTGACCGGTATACATTTAACACTACCGTTGACCGGTATACATTTACCATTACCGTTGACCGGTATACATTTAACACCACCGTTGACCGGTATACATTTACCATAACCGTTGACCGGTATACATTTAACACCACCGTTGACGGGTACACGTTTAACACTAACGTTGACCGGTATACATTTAACACCACCGTTGACCGGTATATATTTAACACCACCGTTGACCGGTAAACGTTTAACACAAACGTTGACCGGTATACATTTACCATTTCCGTTGACCGGTATACATTTAACACCACCGTTGACCGGTACACGTTTAACACTAACGTTGACCGGTATACATTTAACACCACCGTTGACCGGTATACATTGAACACCACCGTTGACCGGTACACGTTTAACACAAACGTTGACCGGTATACATTTACCATTTCCGTTGACCGGTATACATTTAACACCACCGTTGACCGGTACACGTTTAACACTAACGATGACCGGTATACATTTAACACCACCGTTGACCGGTATACATTTAACACCACCGTTGACCGGTACACGTTTAACACTAACGTTGACCGGTATACATTTACCATTACCGTTGACCGGTATACATTTAACACCACCGTTGACCGGTACACGTTTAACACTAACGTTGACCGGTATACATTTAACACCACCGTTGACCGGTATACATTTAACACCACCGTTGACCGGTACACGTTTAACACTAACGTTGACCGGTATACATTTAACACCACCGTTGACCGGTATACATTTACCATTACCGTTGACCGGTATACATTTAACACTACCGTTGACCGGTATACATTTAACACCACCGTTGACCGGTACACGTTTAACACAGGCGTTGACCAGTGTCCATTTAACACAGTCGTTGACCGGTGTCCATTTAACACTTACCGGTCAACGGTGGTGTTAAATGTATACCGGTCAACGGTAGTGTAAAATGTATACCAGTCAACGGTAGTGTTAAATGTATACCGGTCAACGGCCGTGTTAAATGTATACCGGCCAACGGTAGTGTTTAATGTGTACCGGTCAACGGTAGTGTTAAATGTATACCGGTCAACGGTGGTGTTAAATGTATACCGGTCAACGGTAGTGTAAAATGTATACCAGTCAACGGTATGGAATGAAGTGCAGTAAGGAGGCGATAACAGAGTTATCGTTCCTTACGGAACGGAATGTAGACACGGCTACTTTTGCCAACTTATAGGCAGATATCTGGGATTTGGGCGCAAAGAAAACGGCTCCATATATCTTGTTGAAACTTTCTACACTTGTAAAACTCGATGGGATCTAGGTCCTGACATATCCAGTATATCTGGGAAAAATCTAGGTATGGAGATATTTGGGGTCAAACAGGCCAAAATCGTCACTTTCAGCTCTGGTTTCTGTATAATTCAGCCTGGAGAGTTCAATCTTAAAGCTGAAGAACTGACACTCCAAATATAGGAGGAAGAAGTAATTCCGAAGAAATCCGCCTGTTTGGTTTTTCGATATCTGTTACAGAACGGCCACAATAGGGCTTTAAAAATGGGTAGTAATTTGGCGAGGTATCAGGAACGCTGCCGGACATACGTCATGAGTTTGCTGCGCATGCGCTAGATACGAAGGAATGTTCCAGCCGTTTGGCAGGTTAAATCTGTAGCGGTGAACTGGGTTGAATTTTACTCTCTATGACAGTAGTTTACTATTTTACAATGCCAAGGGCGGTGTTCCTGGATGTGGATGCTTTGTCACGATCATTGTTTGTTGATTTTCACCAACAAACATGGAAAAAATCAACCCAGCGTGCAGAATATCAAACAGATATTTCAGTAGCCTCGTAGGCCTAACGCTGACGGTAAGTAAACTTGTTTGTTGACGTTGATGTAAACAGGCGACGCTAAATATGCACGGAGAACAGTCCCTGATTAGTTGATATTTACTGTTGTGATACTTTGTCTCCGATGCTAATTAATTTTAAATTTCGGAAGTCTTGTGTACCGTATTTGTTTGTGATTAGCTTGGAATTCGTCAGTGAGTGTTTACTTCTAAAAATAACAACGGGAATCTCCAGATTGATGTGACAAATGTACACAGAACCGTGTGCTCTCGGACACTTTCTCGTGAATGACCACACCCAAGGCTACTCTGCAACTTCTCTGATACATGTATTAATTTGTTAAAAGAGAAATAACATAAATTTTAATTTTCACCAATCATATTCTAACATAGACTTACTAGAGTCCCCGCGGAGAAGGGATCCCTTACTCGGGCATGTCTTGCCTTGCTACGTACTCTCACGAGATGGACTAGCATTATCGATGAACATTATAAAAATCATTACAAGAATATGCAGAACAGGCGACATAAATATGACTAAGATGGCATTTAATTTTGTAGAACTATTAAATTGAACCTACACTGCGGGCTGGAAACTTCCTCTCTACAAGTACACTACAGTAGGCCTACATCATAAATCATCAATTGATTAAAAATGAACATTTCAAGATTTTAAATGGATTTCTGCATGAAATATTGAATAATGTCAGTCTGTGTGACATTTTGCAATATGAAAGGCCAGTTCAAATTATACGCTTCACCTCATATTGATGATTATTGACAACTTTTTTTTCAATTGATTGTTTTTTTGAAATTTTTAATGAAATTTCAAGTAGTATTCTGGTCTATTATATTCAAATGCTTATAACTTGAAATTAAAGTTTTTAACATGCCCTTGATTGAGACTGTGCCTCTGAACAGGGTTAAATCATATAATCTTTTGCATTCATGTAAATATTAAAAACAATTTTAGTAAATTTTCAAATTCTTTGCCACAAATAGGCCTACTGTACAACATATATAAACCTTTCGCTTACTTGTGCCAAAGAAAACAATTTGGTATTAAGTTAAAATTAACTTAAGAACAATGTTGGATTTTTTTTATATTTTGAATTTAAATCAGTATCAGCATATTAAAAAATGTATTAAAGAAAATTACTAAACATATATATGATAGTTCTTCTTCAAAATATCTTCTGCACACAGGAAGAAATAAGTAAATTTTCAAATGTCTTTATCTAAAATACTATATCAACATTTGTTTATATTCATACATGTGCCAAAGAAAACAATGTGCTGGAAACCTGTTATAACAAAATTAAACCAAAATATTTCGGTTATTAATTAATTCATTGTTTTCACAATTAATAAGGATTGCGAGCAACCTGTTGTAACAAATTTATACTAAAACAAATTAATTATTATGTCACATTAAGTTAAATTCAGTAATTTCATGTTTAAAACCATGTTATCAATTTAACATAATTTGTTTTTAAAATAATTTCAACTTCATAACAAAGGTATTTTAGAAAATAACCAAATTAAAGTATTAATAGAAGTTACCTAGTAATATGTCATATGCGCACTGCCACAGGTAAAAATCAGTAAATTTTGAAATATCTTTGCCTCAAATACCATATTTCCTGTAACATATTTTATTAAACATTTCGCTTACATACGACGAATGAAAGAAGGTGCGAGAAACCAATTATGACAAATTTAGGTAAAAAAAGATAACATTGAACTAATATGTACCATATCTAATACATTTATAAAAGACTTTTACTATTTACTCAGTAAAAATAACATAATATCCACTGGAAGAAAAAAATGGGATATCTTCAACTTTGATAATGAAACATGGAGGAAAATATACAAATTGCCATTTTATATAACCAAAAATTCAAAACTACAGTGGCTACAATATAGAATTAATCAACACATCTTAACAACAAATTCATTTCTATTTAAGGCAGGAATAGCAGAAAATCCGTATTGCTACTGGTGCAAAACTGATATTGAAACAATAGAACATACATACACTTTGGGAATGTGATAAGGTGCAAGTTATGTTACAAAATTTTGAGTTTAGGGGCTAATCTAGGATTTGGGGAATACTACCCATTATGAAATTTAGGGGAACTAAAGGGGCGGCAGTGTCTTGAATTATTCTTTAAATTTTAACATTTGACAGCTATTATTTGCTATAATTCTTACATATTTCATCAAAATTTGGGGGATATCCCCTGTTTTGGAGAATTTTCCCCTGTTTTATGGCATTTTTTCTTGGTGGGGAATTTGTTTTTATTCAAAGGGGAAAACACCATCAGTGGGGAATGCTACCCAATTTCGGTAGTAAAAATGGTCTAGATTAACCTCTCTTTAATGATACCTTTCGCATATAATAAGGAAACTTTTATTTTTGGATTATATAATCAAGATGGAATAAGAACACCAATAGACAGTACAATCATTTTAATTATTAAACAGTATATTTATTCAACAAGGTGTCTACAAATTAATTTATCTTTGACTGGTCTCAAAAAAACTATTAAAGATCATTATGTTACACAAAAATATATTGCAATGGGTAAAGGGGACAAGTATAAGGAAAATTTTCAAAATGAATGGAAAAAATGGCAAAAATTACTTAATATCTCTTAGAACTTCAATTTGCTGATTATTGTCCTTAGATTCTTGTTTACTGCTATACTTTGTAATGTTATATGTAACCAAAGTTAATACATATTATTGTTTCTATAAGATTTCAAAATCAAATTTTATTGCTATAATCATATGTGGTGAACCTTGCTGACGACAATACATGTTTAAATCCTCTTGTCTTTCCCTTGCCAGTCTTCATTCATATACAGTAAGGCTGGTCTAATTATAAGTCAGACCTAAATTGTCTTACCAGCAATTCTGTTTATCCTGGGTATGTCTGGGTTAGACTACAGATCATACTGTAAATATTTGATTTTCTGATACCTCTCTCTGTCTCTCTCTCCCTCTCTCTCTGTCTCTATGTCTGTCTTTGTTACTATATATATATGTCTTTGTCCATGTTTCTTGTTTCGTCCCTATTGCTTTATTGTTATGATTTTTCTGTCTGCTCTACACCTTCTCTTCTGCTTTCTTCCTTTCTTTAAATACAGTGGGAAAGTAACATTAAGAAAATTCATCAAAAGTAAATGATTTTATGAATTTGGATTAAGATGTGTGTATTTGTGTTGGATCTTCTACAATTCTATGGTGCTGTAATAATGATTATTCTGAATACAATTGAATACTATGTACTTTACACTGTATGAAAATCTCTGAAAAAATAAAACAAATACAAAAACATATTTATAACCCTATCATTAGCTCAGGGGTGTAAAAATATTTTTGAAGCCACTTGCCCCGGGCAAGTACAGCTCAGAAAGCCACTTGCCCAAAGGCAATTTCTACTTGCCCCAGTGTGCGTTTCAATAAAATATATAAAAAGTCTATATAAAAAAAATTATTTTATATTAAATACATAGAAAATATTTACAATCGATTATTGGAAGAAAAGAATATGTAATTTAATTTAAATTGCAATTTTTTGACATTATTATTATTATCCCTTTTTTAAATTTTTTTTTGTTAATTCCTAATTCCGGTCCGGATTCCAATCCGACTATTAGTGACAGAAATCCAACTTCCTGTTTTGATAAACAGGGATCGTTTTACAGATAAAAGCAATCTTTCCTTTGTCTAATAAGAACATTTGGTCAAATATTACAGTAAGTAACCTCTTTCAAACATTATTTTATACTTTAACTGCAGTTTCTTTTATTTTCATCGGTTTGAATGTCATAAAAACGTTTGTGAAGTGATGGCTTCAGAGTGCCACCAGCGACCTACTTTTCCCACCTCGGAAATTTGAGTTATCAACTCGGGAAATAAAGATAATTCAACTACTAATTGTTAATTTTAATATGTTTTAGCATACTTCTACACTACTGTCATTCTGATAAATTCTCTAATCACACAGAATTCAGGAAATCGAACATGAAAATCATTTTAGAGATAGAAAAATCTTACTTGTCCCGGGCAAGTAAACAAACATTTTTAGCTTGCCCAAACTCAAACTTTGGTTGTCCAGGGCGTCGGGCAAGTGGATTTTTACACCCCTGTAATAGCTGTGCTGTTTGTTCGCACATTTGTTTTTAGAATGTTGTGCGATCACACAACTGTATATTGCATGCAACATTGGTACTGAACAACACGTGTCGTTGCATAATGACGACAAAACAACACATTAAAAGTGTAAGAAAGCGACTGACCTATATATTTTCCACCGTGGGGTCAGCTCAACACAAATGTAAACAATCCAGAAATCCAAAGAAATCGCAATAATTAACATGCACAAGATCTCCAACACAGGTCATTGTAAACACTGTTTAAAAATCTTTGACAGAAAACCGCAGATTGTAATCGACTTGCTGCGAAACCTGCACCACAGGATGTATACACATGTGTAGTTATTATACATACATGGGGCACAGTTTAAAAGTAATAAAACAATGCAGTGCACAGGGACCGGTAGTAAAGTTCCTGAGGTGGCATGCCCGGTTTGTCTGGAAATTATATGATAATTGTCAGTGTATGTAATTGTGTTTTATGCTACAAGTTTTTGTTACACAGGGACATGTACGTACCAATGTTTCTATAGAGAGATGCTTGTCTATAAGTAGATACTACATGTTTAATTAAATTAAACCACAGGCACAGGAACCAGTAAAGATGCAGCATGGGGAGAGGCAGCTTGCCTAGTCTACTGTAATTTATCATTATTTTATAATAGGCTATATAGTATTATAGTATTACAGTGGTCCCCCTCTTATGAGACCACCTATGGGACAGGCATCAGGTGCATGGTCTTAAAATGGGGGTGGTTTTTGTTGAGAGTTTTGTCAGCTGAGTGATGTCGGTGAGGTCAATGATAACACAAGCTAGTACATATTACATTATAATTTATAAACATCTATAGACGATTCATTAATTATGTTATGTTAAAATGTATTTTTCAATGTTCTCCTTTGTTTACTGTCATTAATATTTTGAATATGGTTTAATTGTTGCATGTGTAAATTATTATCAAAATTAAAATGTAACGTTCGATCTATATCTCGAATAATTAGCAAAAACGTTAATAGGCACGCTTGAGTCCAGGATCCACTAAATCACCCCCTTATCCCGTAAAATCGAGCGGACCTGAACAGGATTTTAGCTGTAAATAATAACGTAACTATAATACAGCTAAAATCCAGTTCAGGTCCACTCAATCCGATTCAGGTCCGCCGTGTTTGTCAGTTCGAATAGCGACCCATTTATCTAGCTGTAAATACATCATTACAATTGTTTTTTGTACAGAAATAGTATTTTACTATGAAATAACATCTCTTCCTGCATTATGCACAGGCGCTTGCATAGAAAATGTGATTTTCATTTTTTTTTTTGACAGTGGTATGTGTAATCTGCTCAAGGTTGGTAACTCCGCCACAAGCGAAACGGCACCCCATCTCACTTCAATCGACTAAAAAACGCATTTATTCAAACTGACACTGTGCATACTACGGTAAACCTCCGGTTAGTTCGAACAAAATTAAATAAATACATTGTATTGACGAACCTGTTCGAATTATTCGAAATTATGCTTCAGAAAATAAGCGCGAGTTCGAACTATTCGAGTCAATATCGGCGAAAATCTCGGCAGAGTAAAATCATTAGACACAAACACATCCATCGTAAATCTGATACGTTATAACGGCGGCCTGAGTAAGTAAAATGATAGTACAAAAATGTATTTCATTTAATTCAATGTTAATTGATCGTTAACGTTCTTCATTTCGCGATAACTATGGTGGTTATTGCGCGAAGCCGCTCGGGCAATGCGTAGCTACAGTAGGCCCCAAAACAGTACCGTACACGTTTCATTTGTGACACAAAAGTTAAACATTTGTACAGTATAATCTTTGCATGGTTATATTTTTTTATCTGAATGAGAAACTATCGCTATATTATTAAATAAATGGTCTCTTAAATACATCAAAAGCAGTCTACATAACCTGTTGCGTTTATGAAAGCACTACTGTAAAAATACCCTAGGCGATATATGTTGGTAAAATTAGGTCAGAACATCAACATGTCTGCTTTTAAATATGCCCAGTCGTATTATCTACCAAACATAGTTGATACCTGCAAAATTATCCATCACTAATTGGGACACCTGTGGATTGTTTTGACAGGATATGAATGCTTTTAACGTCACTCAGCACGATCGGGCAGCCGATCCTTTCAACTATACCGCAAGCGACACCTCGCGTAGCATGCTTACCTAGTGTGAGGTCTCAGGTAATACTTTGATTGGCAGTACTTAAGAGATGTCCAGTCACAATTAAATAATCATAATGCTAAGTTAACACTATAGCTAGTTATATGTGAAAATTCACGGACGATTTCTTAGTTTGCCATACACAGCACAAATACAAATATCGCATGTTATTTATACATTGTCGGGGCCTACATTTGCAATCAGCTGTCTCGTGCGTGGTGTATTTTGCAATGTAACAAAAACTAAATTAACGCTAAAATATGTGGCATATATTAAATCACAGACGCATTCTAATGATCACGCATACAATCTAATAACCTAAACGTGCTTGTTGATCAAATTTAAATCTTGGCATTTTTTCTGGGCCGGTCATCGGGGCCGGGTCGTCGCAAGCTTTCAATGGAGTTTGCCGGAAAAAATGTTACTTTACGTTCTTCATTTGACAAGTTCGAACTATTCGAAATGGTGTCTGTTATAAACAGCCAGAGTTCGAACTATTACTAGCCAAAAAATTACTGTTTTTCTAGAAAAAAATGTGTGTTCGAACTATCCGCGTGTTCGAATTAATCGGAGGTTTACCGTATATACTATATATAGCTACCGTCATCAGGAAACATTCATCTTTAACCTATTGTGTCACTCAATACAAATTGTTACATCCAAAACACAATAATCTGTGAAAACATCGCCGAGTTCCTCGATCTGAATGCCATTTTTCAAACGGCTCCCTCAGAAATGGAAACGGGCAGGGTGGTATTTTAGACAGAGGCTGATACTGTGCAGAAAATGTGGACAGGCGAGAGACAGCGCGACACACAGACAGTTTTACTGGAACTGGTTTTACACCCAGACAGCCCAGGTGTCGGGAAGAAGAACTAGTGAAGCAACACTCTTTTTGTTTGTTTTGGTGATGGGAAAGTTATAGAATGCTAGAAGGTCCCAAGCCCTTGTAAAAGCAGAGGGGACATATTTCGAAATGTATTAAGAAATTCAATTCAACAAAATCAGTCTAAAATGAAGTAGTGCTATACACATTCCTATAGTGAAGGGGTTTCACACTTGCTACTGTGTTGCAGGAGACCCAGGTTCGACTCCTGGTGGGAATCAAAGCACGAAAGGTTTTATAGTGTTTTCTATGTTAAAGGCTATTTGATTTAATTGTCAGTCAAATCTATTCAATTTTATGGTTTCATTAATGAATTTAAATACAAATTTTATTCGTTTCTTACTATATTTTATATCCGAGAAATGTAAAATAAGCGAAGCAATGAAATAAACAATACAAATCTATTTAAAACAAGAAATATCTTAAAAAAAAAGATAAACTGCATAGTTTTAATGCTGGTGGTTATAATGTAAAACTACTGGTGAAATAAATTAATGAACTACAGTGTAATTAATAAATGCGCAGTTTCATCACGGATAACAAAATTATATCATTTTGAATCATTTTTGGTGATAATAAGACTGCAAATGTGTCATTTGAATAGATGCATCCACTTATTTAGCTTGCATTAAATTTAAAAGGGACATCACGGTAAAAACGTTGCAATTTTCACTGAATGTACGCGTTTTGTTCCTTTCCAGTTATGTTTCTGTGCTGTTCCAATGTTGACAGTCAATCCCAATGTACAGCTTGACCACTCGATTTAGTTGGGAATCTCCCTCTAAATTTAGCATGGAAATTATTCTTAAATCATTACGTGACTGTTTCGAAATCGTGGCAATCTGAGACTGTATAAATATAAATATTACCGAGTTTGTGGAACAATTACCGAGTTTGTGTGAATATCACAGAGTTTGTGTAAATATTACCGAGATTGTCATGACCTACTATCAAACAATCAAGCAGAATACGAGCGGCGTCCGTATTACTGCTGTTTTCATGTTTGAACTGTTACAATCTATTGTACTGCTTCCCAAGGTTAATTCTAGAATTGTGTTTGACCCATTTTCCTATTTTTCTCTTCATTGTAATGTTGAAGCTGTTATCGTTTTCAACCGCAGTCGATTCACATTGGAAGCCATTTTTGTTTCCATGTGTTTTAGTTTGTTGTGCGCATGTGTTTATCGTATATATGTCACAACATTTGCATATTCAGAGTGATAACCTTTTAATAATTGGTAATTGATGTTTTTATGTACATACATCATCAAATTCGAATGGTTATTGTTCTGAAGATTATTTTTTAAAAGATATACCAAATAATATAATGAAAAGAAAAATAAATATTGGTTTACCGTGAGGTCACTTTACTTTTGTTTCGTTTTTAACTATATATCTGCATTTTGACCAATCACATATTTCATCTTGACCAGTAACGCCACATGTCGCGTCATATCCAGGACCAAAAGTGGCAAAACAAAACTAGACGGCTATGCCGAAAAACATCTGTCGACGGGAATCGAACCCCTACTGTGGGTGGAGACACCCTGTTTCACTGTGATGTCACACAAACATGGAAATCTCTATCCCGAACTGTGGCGTGGGACCTTTGGCAGCACCCACTGTTTATATCTTCAGTGTGAACATTGCTGCCAGGGGTCCCAAATAGGGGAACTGGCTGCTAGCTAGCAGCATTATACAGGGTGTTGCCTCAATACTGTGATAGTACTCAATTCTGTAGAACATTTCTTTGTTTAAGATAACTAGGCTTTTGGATTGTCTACTATCTGATACCAGTTAGTTTTGATGTGAAAACCTGTTAGCTTAATCTCTGCATGAAACCATAGTATTGCTGGTTTAGGGTCACACAGCAAAACAATAAAATTAATTAGATTTAGGGCAGCAGAGGTCTGGGAATGGAGCGCTATCTCCAGAGCTGCCCAGTTACCCAGTGTCTTAGCTTTAAATCGCTGATAACTTAAGCTGTTGACAAATGTGTTTCTGGTATTAAGTGTACCTTGTGTAAATATGGTAAATATCAGAAAACTTCTGATAATCTCAATCAAATTTGGAGAGAGTCTGTAGGTTTCTAATTCAATAGTCATATACATATATATTATGTAGTGATACTGTGCAAGTGGAAAGCATGTCACATTGATACTATTTATGTCTTTACATTGCTCTATGTTTTAACTTGTGCAAATGAAATGTAGGAATGATGATCATGATAGGACAACATCAACTGATATATAGGATGATAATTGAATGCTGATAGCAAATATTGCAAAATTAGGTCAATGAGACCTAATTTTTCTATGATTATTTTAGGGCAACAAAAACAGACATCAAGGATGAGAAAGGAATGCTGATAGCAAATATTGCAAAATGAGGTCACTGTGACCTTTTTCAGTAATTATATTTGGGCAATAGAAATGGACACTTAGGATGAGAGAGGTATGTCGATAACAATTATTGCAAAATTTGGTCACTGTGACCTACTTTTTCAATGATTATATTAGGGCAACAAAAATGGACACTCAGGATGAGAAAGGCATGCCGATAACAAATATTGCAAAATTAGGTCACTGTGACCTACTTTTTCAATTACTGTATTAGGGTAACAGAAATGGACACCTAGATATTGTCCTATTTT
>NC_047028.1:10819764-10843636 GCF_902652985.1 Pecten maximus | reverse complement strand
CGGTAATGCTACGGTAATGCTACGGTTGACGCTCACAAATAATCGACCGTTTCTGAATAAATTATCTGGTTCTTATAAAAAGCGGATCCTAGACGAAGCGAACACGTAGAAACGACAGTGCAATGGTGTTTGATGGAGTGAATGTTGTATCGGGAAGTGGAAAAACGTTTTATCAAATTGTACTACTATAGAAAACCTCCGTATGCAAAAAACTGTACAACTTTTAGAAACCGGAAATATTAAGGTCATATAAGGATCTTTCAAATTTAGGAAAATTTATTATTCTCGACAACAAAAGACGATAGCATTTAATTTTAAAATAAAATCACTCTCTACTCTAGCGCTGCGGTCGCGTATGTGTTGTCTCTGTGTGTCCGAACTTTATTGTTGTGTTTTTATGTATTTATCTATATTTTCACTGCATTTATTCACTACATTTGTACTGATAAACCGTAAGGTTGAAGAAATCAACTAATTGAATTGAAAAACTTCAAAGTGTTAATTTAGGTACAGGTAAACAGATCAAGATTTCTGAACACAGATTGACCAGGCTATGAATAGACCCCCTATAGGGCTAATTGTAAAAAGGAGAAACTGACCAGGTGTGGTGATGACTTATACACCTGAGCCCGATGACTCCTAATCAAGTGTATATCCATGGCCATCAGGTGAAGTTGGTGGTGGTGGGGAGGGGGATTAGTACCCATGGCAACAAGTTAGGGGGACAATTAAGTCAAGTACATGTACATGTCTGGAAAGTCTATATATAACAATCACTGGTACATATTACTGGTGTGTAAGCATTGGCGATGTGTTTAAAAGTCTGATGTCGGATCAGAGGAAACTCTGGCAGGGAAGGGATACAAACTAAAAACAAGACATCAATAATTATATACTTAAGAATATACAATGTACATGTGCAATCAAATACGTGTATATCACACGTCTGCAATGGAGCGGACTCTGTGTGTTTACGTGATAATGGATAACGCTCTGAAAATCTTTATTAATTAATGGACTTGTGTTGTGATCCAACCTTCAGTTGAGTGACAACCAGTTAACCTTTGCACCCAAGGAGAAGTGAGGAGTGCACGATAATTAGTTCACAACTGTTTTTTTAACTTATTGTCACAAAGGACATAACCAGGTAATACATTGTTTCAATATATAAAGACTTCAACAGTGTAGAGTGAAGAATCTACCTTTGAAATTAATTTTGATGCTGTATGCGATCATTTTAATCATTTACATGCTTCTATTACAACACATCAGTTTGTCTCAGAGGCCTAATAATGGCTGATTCAGGTGTACATGTACTTCATGTAAATATTTTGTCGGACAAAATATTAATATTTTAATTTTTTATTGATTGTTAATTCACTTAAGTTTTGGCTTTTACATTGTTATTCGAAACTTGAAAGTTTCTTTTACAGTACATGTCATCTACGTGTGTATATGATTTATACATTGTATGTTCTGTCGACAGATCTTGAGACATGTACAAATAAATGTACATGTCCAGACTACATGTACATTACATTCCTGTATATTTCATCAACAAATAATGCAATACTCAAGAAATAAATTACAAGGTTTTCCCGGGGTTTCTTTGCTGTTTTTCTATTAGAAAGAGGTCGATCTCAGAACTAAACAGTACATGGTAGAATAGAAATAATCAACTTTGACTCGTGTATTGTTGCAGGATATAAAACTCGGACTCGGCTATTTTGCAATTTTAATTAATAACTCAGGCCTGCGGCCTTCGTTATTAATTTAATTGCAAAATATCCTCGTCCTCGTTGTATATCCTGCAATAATACACGAATCATCGTTAATTATTTCTTAAATAACCAATAGGCCCAGGGACTTGATATTGGGCCTGTGGCATGCTTGGGTGAAGAACATTTAAGTTTTTTCAAACGAAAAACCTTGATCTACATTCAAGGTCACAGGGATCAAATAGGTTAAAAGCTTCAAAAAAGATTTCTCGATAACAAAGAGACATGATATTTGAACAATAGTATGCTGGAATGAAGTGCTAGAAAAAGAATTCGGAATTTGGTAGTGCGAAAGATGCGGCTGTACCTCTGCTATGTTGTATTCATCCATTATAAACAAGTACAAACAAGTAAATTGTCGAATTTTCGTAGCAATCTGCCCCTTTATCAGGATTTGCCAACGATCACATATAGACAGAGAGCATGGAACAGTTACACACATTTAGACGATAAACAACTAAAAATATCGTTATGTTTGTGAAAAAGATTACCTTGGTGGATAAATAATTCACCGAGGACCTATAATGATTAATTAGAAAACATCTTATGTGGTGTATATATGTTAATAAATAAATAAATAAATAAATGAATAAACAATATATCTAAAAGATGGCAGCGTGTGTTATGTAGTAAATGTTTTTGTTTTTGTTTATACATGTATTTCATATATACATGTATGTTTATGTTAGAATTCGCACAGACCGAAAGTTAGAAAGATAATAAGATTCCAAACACTGCGAATGGTATGTCAGACATGTTATAAAAAGACTAAAGGTGAAGATTGTTTTAACCGAAAAAATATATGTAAAAAAAACCAACAGTTATTAAATTAATAGTTTAGTGACCGAATGATTCAGCAAAACATATAGAAGGATGATGGACTTAATTAGATCATCAACACATAAACTATCAGGGGTATAGAGCAATAATGGAATATCAAAATATGGTACGGTACAAATGTTTAGTAACCAATATAACGGTGAAAACCAGATAGTTGAGAGGTATAAGAGACAGTGTCCGCTCAGATGAAGATGAGTTTGTGAGACTGAGAGGGAGTCTCCTGAGGTTCTACTTGAGGGACTAGTCAGGGAACCTGAGATGGGAAGTTGTTTAGTGAAACTCTTTTTAGGGAAAAATGGAGTAAAAAGCAAAATGTGAAACAGGAAACCACCAAATAACAATCAACAATTTGCATACGTTTTGCATTTACATCAATTTTAATTAAATTTTAAATGCACCTGCTAATTTTTTTTTTAACATAAGGGCTTTCAAATAAATTCTCCAGAGGCATTACAATTAGTTTTGTAATATCGCTATATTTCTTTAGTGTGTATGTAGAATACACGTTACCATTGTAAAAGTATTGGTTTTGACTCTATAAAGATATCGCTCTTGAGTAGTTTACAATAGAAGAAATTCGTAATTAAGGTCTGGCTGAATAATGAATTGCACACAATGCATTCTTATAATAAACTATTGATGTAATAACACCCTGTTAACATCGCGGTACTTCCTCATTCCATATTTATCAAACGTACATGTAATTATGAAACGTTATATCTTTTTTATTGATATATACTCGGTTTCCTGACAGTCACTGATATGAACTTGGACGCTACTTGTCGGGTAACAATACTGAGAAAAAATAAGTATCGCTTATTTGTTGTTAGTCAGATGGATATGTTTAACTAAGCATTGAAACCTTCGTTCTAACAAGGATATATTGTACGTGTTAAGCGGGTTCGTATCAATAGAGACTTTCATAGAGGTTTGGCGTCTAAATTATCTATGATTAACGAGCAATTCCATAATATTATTCATGACCAAGTTTTATTTGTGTACTATGTTTGTGAAGTAATGTTTTCATGTAAAATACGTGTGCATAATGTTCCTATAAATACATCTTCGAATATATATTCTTTACAGCCCAGTAACTAATCATTTTACTGATCATTTGATTCACTCCTTTCTGAATAGTGAGCTGAAGGGATCAGCTTGGTGTTCATAACAGAGAATAAACTACTAATAACTTAGTGTTGATATTCCGATACATGTTACAACTAGGTCTTGTTAGAAGAAGGAATGACAGATAATGTACTGTTCATATTGATGGTATATATAGCTGTATTTATACAGTATTGCATCTTTTGAGGGCACTATGACCCGATACTGTTGTAAGAATGACATACAACCCGGATATTTCA
Organism: Pecten maximus; assembly: GCF_902652985.1. NCBI lineage: Eukaryota > Metazoa > Mollusca > Bivalvia > Pectinida > Pectinidae > Pecten > Pecten maximus. The sequence continues at coordinate 10,839,654 of NC_047028.1, read as the reverse complement.
TCACCGAAGTCTGTCAACGTCAGCCATTTTATTTCCTCCGTCCACCACCACAGAAACAGTGACGCCACATCATATTTATTCACGGTAGACTGCTCGTATAAACGTTCTTAACTCTAGTGTTAATCAAGAAAATATGATTGAAGACAATTTGTTCTACAGAGTGAGCATTTCACTCCCTATATAGGACACTGAATCGCCTCGCCATGAATATGTGACCACTGCACCAAGTCGTTATGGGAACGATTTCCGAAAGAATACTCTTCCTTCAAGTTTTCAATTAGTGTAACAACAGACAAAATCGTATTTTTTATTTACAAAGGTTAAAAAGGTAAAAACCAAAGCAACAAAAACATATCTTTTCATGCCGTATTATCCTTTTAAGCATGTAAAAATGAAAATAGCTTCCCAAGGTTTTCATACAATTTTGACGAGTAATTCAAAAGTTAAACATCGACAAGTTGCTGCAATACATACGTTAAAGTGCGCTTACTACCTTATGCTGTACATGTGTTACCAAGACGGCATATGAACACTGCCGGGGCATGTTTACATCTCGATAAAATTACCAGGATATTACACAGTCTCCTTAACATTTCCGCAATATATCATTCTCTCGTAAACAGTAATCATACACTATCACGGACGAATATGTATTCAGAAACTGTAGAAAATGTAACAAAATTGAAATAGTGAAACTTACCCGATTCTTCATGAATGGCAGACCCGGAAGATATTTGAATACAGGGCAGTATTACGCAGCATAGTACTATATTTACGGTGCCGTTATATTTAGACAAGACCTATGTACATGCGCATGTACCAAAACTCTTGTTGCAAACACACAGTGATCGTATAGTGTCTTCGGTTAATACAATACGTTAATGTCTATTATAATTTGTCCCGTTGTTTCTTTTGTTCTGTCAAAAAAAAAAAAAAAAAAAAACGGTGAACACACGGAACTGGGCAACGAGTCCCAGACCATAATATTCGCCTTTTGATGTATATTTTGGGGGATCTTTCTTTGGGTATACTGAACGGTATTTTTAATAGTTGGACTGCGAAATGATAACAGATGAGTTGGCGTTCATTTAAACATTTATTCAAATCAACAGCATCATACAATACAGGGGTGTCAATATAAACAATAACACAAACAATCTTTACTGAAACATACCGACCCGTGTACGTTCGCAGTTCCGATTTAAGCGTAGCGTTTCCGTAGCATTACCGTACCATTTCCGTAGCATTACCGTAGCATAACCGTACCATTTCCGTAGCATTTCCGTAGCATTACCGTACCATTTCCGTACCATTTCCGTACCGTTTGCGTCCACTCACCGTAGCATTACCGTAGCATTTGCGTTTACCTATTTTCACTCACAGACCGTCTCATAACCGTTCGGTAGAAAATTTTGCGGAATGTATTTTTTATCGAAACGAAATTTAGTTCAATATACTTACCGAACGTCAAAAAAGAAATGTAGCGACAGCAAATAATTTTATAATGAGGTGAGAATTACATAGATACGGCTATAAATCTGTCTGTATCTTTGTATAGAAAAAATAACACTCTCACAAAAAACAAGTCAAGTCACATGGTCCATCGATCTTAGTGTAATAAAAAATCGCGGATCCTAGTAGTAGTCGACGCATTACGATTGAAACCAAGATGAAGATCGTGTTAAATAAACAATATTACCTTTACTGTGCTATAGTCTAACCTTTAAAATAGTTACATATAATATGCACTGGTCAGGCTACATATATAGGGTACAAATGCTCCAGACAGTATCACACAGGTAAACTAGGGTAGTTAGACTTAATTGTCAGCAATGATACAAACAACACAGCATGTTGTATACAGGTAAACTAAAGGAAAGGTATTTTGTGGACCAAGTGATATAGGTGTGAAAGGTAGAACAATAAGAGATAATCATAGCCTACAGGTAAGGCTATAGATTGATTCATAAAACGTCCAACTTCAATGAGAATGTCATCCTGATCTATGGAGTTATTCATTATATATTTCAATTTTAAAACCCAAAGGTCTAATCAAAGAATTGATAACAAATTGATAACATCAGAGACATATATATTACATGTGTGATATATATATATATATGTCTCTGATAAAGTATAACAAGAGTAAATTAATTACATAGTAAGAGCAAATACGGTATATAAAGTGCATACACATGTGAAATAGAACTGATGTCCTAAATAGAAATCATCCAGACAATCAAGTAAGTCTTGTTATGAACAGTAAACAAGAGACCTAATTCTGAAAACAAATCTTCGTCCGACATAAATCTCTCAAGTGAAACGTTAAAAAACTGTCGGGAACATGACGAAGGTAGTTAAAATTAATTAGAACATAACAATTTCTTACAATAATCCAGCATTTATAGGGATAAAGCAAGGTTGAGCTACTCGACCTAGTCAAAAAAAAGATGTGGAACTAAAAAGTTAAATTATTCTGTAAAAGTTCGATCAAGCAGGCTATGTACAGATTTGAATAAAAATATATGTATTAATGCCTTCATACCAGACTATGTAAGTTGAATTGTGTACAAATTTACATGTAATATAGACTATTATCGTTTAATTTTGATTTAAAACATAGAAATAAAAAAAATAATAAAATAAAAAATAAAACCTGTACAACTTCAATCTGGTGTACGAGTGTTTCCTGCTATGGTGACCATATTTCAGAGCAGTAATCTAACTGATTGCACTAAGGTACAGAGAGCGAATAACATTTTGAAAATTCAAATATGTAGATTGGCATGACCTTACCAACCACTTATCTAACATGAAATAAAAAGATTAGGAGTGAGCCATACACCCAAGTCTTTAGCATGTGTTTCTTTCTTTAGAGATTCCTCACCCAAGCTGTCGGGATACTCAGTTGTATATCTTTTGTTGCTAAACGTTATATAACAATATTTTTTTATATAAAACGTACATTTTAAAGTTTTACACCCGTCGTAGTCGTAAATATAACGTGCTGCTTTACAAAATTTACCATCATCGGCAAAAGTTTTGAAAAAAAATGTAAAAGAGAGGGTGAATCATTTGAGTCATCATTTTATAAGTCATATTCAATTTGACATTTTTATATTTTCTCTCATGAAAGTAAGAACAGGCTACTGCTATAGTTTAAACTCACTCAGGTGTAAAATTTGACATGTTGGCCTGGTAATACAGGTAAATGTCTATATGTTGGCTCAGTGAGAATGAGCCATAATAGGACCCCGGGGGGTTAATTGGGGACAGGTCACCTGGCCAGGTATACCATGTGCCAGACACAAAAGAGCTAGACTGATCAGCATCTTACAGGTAAGGTGTGATAGGATGCATGTCCTCAAGGCTGTAGGGTTGCATATTGCGCCCAGTTGGCCATTGGCAACAGGCCTTTTCTAGATGTTTGGCTTCAATGTAATGTACATGTAGTCTGGACATGTACATTTATTTGTAAATGTCTCAAGATCTGTCTACAGAACATACAATGCATAAATCATATAGATGACATGTACTGTAAAAGAAACTTTCAAGTTTAGAATAACAATGTAAAAGCCAAAACTTTAGTGAATTAACATTTAATAAAAATTTAAAATATTAATATTTTGTCCGACAAAATATTTACATGAAGTACATGTACACCTGAGTCAGCCATTATTAGGCCTCTGACACAAACAGATGTGTTGTAATAGAAGCATGTAAATGATTAAAATGATCGCATACAACATCAAAATTAATTTCAAAGGTAGATTCTTCACTCTACACTGTTGAAGTCTTTATATATTGAAACAATGTATTACCTGGTTATGTCCTTTGTGACAATAAGTTAAAAAAAAAAAACAGTTGTGAACTAATTATCGTGCACTCCTCACCTCTCCTTGGGTGCAAAGGTTAACTGATTGTCACTCAACTGAAGGTTAAATCACAACACAAGTCCATTAATAAAGATTTTCAGAGTGTTATCCATTATCACGTAAACACACTGAGTCCGCTCCATTGCAGACGTGTGATATACACGTATCTGATTGCACATGTACATTGTATATTCTTAAGTATATAATTATTGATGTCTTGTTTTTAGTTTTTATCCCTCCCCTGCCAGAGTTTCGTCTGATCCGACATCAGACTTTTAAACAAATCGTCAATGCATACACACCAGTAATATGTACCAGTGATTGTTATATATAGACTTTCCAGACATGTACATGTACTTGACTTAATTGTCCCCCTAACTTGTTGCCATGGGTACTAATCCCCCCTCCCCACCACCATCAACTTCACCTGATGGCCATGGATATACACTTGATTAGGAGTCATCGGGCTCAGGTGTATAAGTCATCACCACACCTGGTCAGTTTCTCCTTTTTACAATTAGCCCTATAGGGGGTCTATTCATAGCCTGGTCAATCTGTGTTCAGAAATCTTGATCTGTTTACCTGTACCTAAATTAACACTATGATACAAGTTTTGCAATTCAATTAGTTGATTACTTGAACCTTACGGAGAGAATAATAAATTTTCCTAAATTTGAAAGATCCTTATACGACCTTAATATTTCCGGTTTCTAAAAGTTGTACAGTTTTTTGCATACGGAGGATTTATATAGTAGTACAATTTGATAAAACATTCTTTCACTTCCCGATACAACATTCACTCCATCAAACACCATTGCACTGTCGTTTCTACGTGTTCGCTTCGTCTAGAATCCGCTTTTTATAAGAACCAAATAATTTATTCAGAAACGGTTAATTATTTGTGAGCGTCAACCGTAGCATTTCCGTAGCATTACCGTAGCATTTCCGTAGCACTTCCGTAGCATTGCCGTACCATTTCCGTACCATTTCCGTAGCATTACCGTAGCATTACCGTAGCACTTCTGTAGCATTACCGTAGCACTTCTGTAGCATTACCGTACCATTTCCGTAGCACTTCCGTAGCGTTTGCGTTTAAGACGGAACAGCGAACGTACACGGGTCTGTACCGCCCGGGGCGATGACCTTATTTTCACTGCTGCACTCAAAATTTGACATGAAGCCCTGCACACACGTGTGTATCATTTCGGGAAGACATGCTCACCCGACAATTAACAGTTGCTCATCATCATATTACTGTCCATCTTGTCCTTCCAAGATCGAGCACACATCCTTCCATCTTCCAGTCACTTTCCGCGCCTTCACTCCATCATCCCAAGCTCAAATCCTCTCGGAACTCTTCCTGCGTTTAGGAAAACGAAACTGCCAAGGGCGACAACTGCGGCTACACTTATTAAAGGTCGCACACCACCATTTACTATAGCTATATTTACATATACACGAATATTTATTCTGACAACCCCCTATTTCTGAAAATGCTTAACTTATGAATTTTCACAACATCAAGAATAAATTCAAATATAAATCCTGCAACATATGTAATACATCCATTAATCATTACAATAATGCGTTGTAGGGAACAGGTCAACCACTCTAATACTGCCTACTTAGATAATCTGCAGCTACATTTTCTGATCCCTTAATCATTTTGATGCGGAATTTGTAATTCTGCAAACACAATGCCCATCACATTATCCTACTGCTCTCAATCTTGCTCTTTTGGATGTACACCAATGGCCTATGATCTGTGTAGAGTACAAACTCTCGCCCATATAAGTACATTAGGAATTTCTTTACAGCAAAGATAATAGCTAAACATTCTCTTTCGATAACGGAATAATTCTGTTCTCTGTCAAGTAGCTTTTTACTTGCATAGGCGACTGGAAATATACCATCAACATGTTATTGTAGTAAAACACAACCTAAACCAGTATCTGAGGCATCAGACTGTACAATAAACATTTTTGAAAGGTCAGGCAGCCGTAGAACAGGGGCTGTGATCAAGAGGTCATTTAGACATCTGAATGCATTGTCCTCTCCTGGTCCCCAATCCACCTGATTTGGTTTTTTGGTGAGGTCAGAGAGTGGTTTTGCGACATCCGCAAATTTTGGGACGAACTTCCGGTAGTACCCAGATAATCCAAGGAATGCTCTGACCTGCCTTTTCGTCTACGGTTGTGGTGCGTCTCGAATCTTCTCTAGCTTATCTTTCTCCATGGTAATTGTACCTTCGCCCACAGTATGGCCTACAAATCCTAGCGTCCTGTAGCCTATCATACACTTTGATGGCCTAACCGTTAGGTTTGCATCTCTAATTCTCGAAAATAGCTCTCTAAGATCTTGAACATGTTCCTCCCATGTCTTGTTATGGTTAAGAATATCATCGACATGATGGTCCGTACTCCTACTACCATCCAGCATTTTCCTCATCATTCTGTTGAATGTGGCTCCTGAGTTAACTAGACCAAATGGAAGCTTCCGAAACTGATAACAACCTTCTGGTGTTGAAAAGGCAGTCATGTGTCGCGATTTCTCTTCCACAGGTATTTGCCAGTAGCCTTTGCTAAGGTCGAACTTTGAGAAAAAAATTTATCCTCGTGGAGCTTTGTCATAATATCCTCAATGTCTCCAATTGGCTCAGGATCAACATGAGTCACTGCGTTTAGCTTACGAAAGTCAATACACACACTGTTGGTTTGGGCCTTTTTCTTCACCATGACAATCGGAGCATTATATGCAGACTTGGAGGGTTCTACTATTCCCATGTCCACCATTCTCTTAACTTCCTCCTGCACTTCTTTTCTATTGGCATACGGTATTGGGTACGGCTTAACTCTGATAGGATCATTACTGGTTGTCTCAATCCGGTGTGTCTGTAGATGTGTCATTCCGGGGACATCCGTGAAAATATCCCGAAATTCTTCTAGAAGCGCTTTCACCTCTGACTGTTGATCTTCTGACAATTCATCACTGATTCGAACATCCTTGAATGTCTCCTTTCCAGAGGGGTTACCTAACTCTAGCAGGTTTTCATCGTCCACAGCTCCACAGTCGTCCTCATTTTAAGCCTCGATAACTGCGATTCCAGCTACTGTCTCTTTTGCTGACTCTACTGGACATGTTGCTTTACATTTTGTTTTGCCGTCTTCTCGCTCAACGTATAACTTCAGTAGATTCACATGATACATTTTGATTTTTCCTCCAACATCAACTTTATAATCCATGTGGTTTACGACCTCGACTACATCAAATGGTCCTTTCCACTGCAACAAAAGTTTGTTATTGTCTGTTGGTAACAACACAAGCACCTTTTGTCCGACCTCGAACTGACGGTTCTTTGTTCTTTTATCATAGTGGTGTTTGTAAGTTCCTTGTGACTTGAGTAGACTTTCTCTGGCTATCTTACATGTTTCTTCTAACCTATCTCTTAAGTTGAGAACATACTTTTATGTATTCCTCGTCTCAGATTTCTCATCTGCCTCATCAGTCCATATCTCCATTAAGGCTTGCATGGGCCCGCGAACTGTCCTCCCGTACAGTAGTTCAAATGGCGAGAACCCAGTAGCTGCTTGTGGGACTTCCCTGTATGCGAATAATACAGTGGGAATATATCTGTCCCAATCTTGTGGTCGTTCTTGGCACATCTTCTTTAACATGCTCTTCAGAACCCCATTCATCCTCTCACACCAGCCATTACACTTTGGGTTGTATGGTGTTGTGAACAGTTGTTTGACCGAGACCAGTCTGCACACCTCCTCCATGAGTCCTGATGTGAACTGTGTCCCTCTGTCACTTAGTATTTCCTTCGGGAAACTAACTCTACGAAATATTTCCATGAGCGCCTCTGCTATTCTCTCTGTCTCAATCTTGGGTAATGCTATGGCCTCGGGGTACCTTGTCGCGTAATCCACAACTGTCAGTATGTAACGATTCTTATTTCCCGACGAGGGGTATATTGGACCAATCAAGTCTACTGCTACCCTCTTGAAAGGCTCCTCAATCAACGGCATCTCTCCCAAAGGCACCTTTGTTACCCTGCCCTTTGGTGTGGTTCTTTGGCATATATCACAAGACCTACAGTAGCGTGTCACATCACTTGTCATTCCAGGCCAGTAGAAACTTGTCGAAATCATGTCGATAGTTTTCTGTATTCCCAAGTGCCCTCCAACAATTGATTCATGTGCAAGTGACATCACTTTCTCCCTATATGTCTCTGTAACAGCGATCTGTTGTACGTCCTCATCAAACTTCCCTCTCTTCTGTCTGTAGATACGGTACAAGCTATTGTTCTTTATCTCCATTCGGTCATTATCACCTTGATTACCTCCCTTAGTTTTTGCAATCTCGCGCCTCCTGTTAAGCGAGTTGTCCTCCTGTTGGGCTTTCTGTAGTCCATCCAGTCCAACAAATTCTACCTCCTTCGCTTGGATATTGAATGGCTTTATAGGTTGTTTCTCCCTCTTCGCTTCAGCTCTAGTCATCACTGCAGCTGACTTATTTTCTTCTGAAAGCGGCCTCCAATCAACATCAGCCGTTAACTTTGTCGTGTTGACATTTCCAATCACCAAATCATAGATTGGATCCTTCATGCACATTGCTTCTATCTTCCCTACATAGAAAGGGGTATCAACATCAATCTTTGCCATTCTGAACATCCGCTCTGTTCCATCAATCAGTATACATGGGAGTTCCTTGTCAGTGGTCTGGTCAGGATTTACTAAAGCTTCCCTAACAGCAGCGCTGCTACATCCTGTGTCCCTCAGAACCTGCACTGGGTGATCTCCCACGTATCCAAGCTGAACAGGCATTCCACTGTCTTCCAGTCTAATACGTCCCATTATCGCTATTCTTGATTCCTTCTTACTGCTAATCTCATCCCTAATACAGTCCTCTGTTACTTCCTTTTTCTAACCTGTAGACTTACAAAGTGCCGCCTTGTTCGTGTCTTTACTCTGACTACCCTTGTATGGCCTTGACCCAATCTTGCCTCCTTCTGCATGATCTCGAGCGATGTGACCCTCACCTCCACAAATAAAACAGCGACGTGTCCTTTGACCTGTATCATCCGTTGTCTTGTCACTAACCTTCGGGTTTTGCCTGGGGTTATGACGAGGTGAATGATTAGCCTTACTGGAGTTATAACTGACGACCTTGTTAGGTTTAGAGATACTTCCTCCATGAGCCTCCATGTATTGTTCAGCAAGCCGTGTTAATTCCTTAACGTCCTTTGGTGCCCCCTCTTTGATGAAAAGAGACATATCTGGTGAACAAGTCTGATAAGCAGGTCTGTTAATCCCTCAAATGAATGTTCAATCTCTGACATCTGAACCCATCTCATCAAATATCGAGTTGACCTCGCCACAAACTGGAAGGCGGTTTCACCCTTCTCTGGCTTACTCTCCCTAAACTTCGAGCGAAATCCTTCCTCGGTTAGCTCATATCTTCTGAGTAGTGCCTTCTTCGACTCATCATAATCATCAATCTGTGTCGATGGCATGCTTGAATAGACTTGTAGTCCTTTAACAGTGAGCAGTGGACTGAGACTCACAGCCCAGTTATCTGTATTCCACTTCTGTGCTATGGCAAACTTCTCAAATCTTTCTAAAAATGCATCCATATCATCCTTTTGTACATCAAACTTAGGTAGCTTGGGTCGCAGTGACCTTGACCTAGCCTCTTCAGAGTTTGACCTTGACATCTCACTTCTCTCTTGTTCCATCTTTAGTCTAGCCATTTCAATGTCAGTCTGCATTCTCAACTTTTCCAACTCAAACTGTCTGCTTTTCCCAACCTCCTCGAGGTCACGCTTGCGTATCTCCTCCTCTCTGTACTCCTTTTCTTGGTCACGCTTCCTCGCTCTCTCCTCTCTGTCCAAGTACTCCTGTTCCTTGGCTCTGACAAACTGTTGTAACTCAGTTTCTTTAAAACCCAGTCTCTCCCCAAGTTCTAACCACTTTTCGTACTCCATGGTATATTTCTAGTCGCTTATATACACTTATAAGTATGGACAATAAAAAACATGAATAACTATGGTTACAAGGATTTTACTCAGAATCATCTAATTTAAAAAATTCTAGTTTTAAAATCTAGTGAAAACAACCAATATTGTGCACCAAGTCTATTTACATAATATTCTACAAATATCAATATGCAAACAGAACACTGGTACTGATGTAACTTAACCTAATGGTGAAAAGCTAAAAGTAACTCTTATACATTAGTCATCTGTAACATCCTAGTATACACTCTATGTACCCGAACAATACTTGTCTATCAGATTTTTCTTATTTCTAATCTCAAATTAGAATAATAAAACAATCTGTCTAAAAATACCTGTGTATATTACCCGACCTATTCTCATCTGTGTAGAATAACAGTAAATCCCCAGTATTTTTTTTGAATGTGTGTGTACCCTATTCAGTATGATAGCTATAGCAGCCAACCTACTCTGTAGTGCAAGATAACATTTGATAATAATATGCTCAACCTATTCTGACCCTTAGAATAACAGCATAAAGATATTATACAATCCGACCTATTTTGACACTCTGATGGTTCTATAATGCTATCCACTAGCCTACAGCTAATACTGAGGGTTCATGTTCACTTCCGGTAGACAGCTGACATGATACACCGACCATATATACCTATAAAGTTGCATCTTAATACATTTTCTAATGCATAGGCATACAACACCCAACATCAATTCCACAGTCCAACAAGTTACCCTTTGAATAGTTCAAAATAGACAGATTCAGTGGCCGAAATATCTACTGAAAACTGAGATCCCGGACGAGCCCCCAGTTGTCAAAAAATCCGGTGAACACACGGAACTGGGCAACGAGTCCCAGACCATAATATTCGTCTTTTGATGTATATTTTTGGGGATCTTTCTTTCGGTATACTGAACGGTATTTTTAATAGTTGGACTGCGAAATGATAACAGAAGAGTTGGCGTTCATTTAAACATTTATACAAATCAACAGCATAATACAATACAGGGGTGTCAATATAAACAATAACACACAGTCTTTACTGAAACACACCGCCCGGGGCGATGACCTTATTTTCACTGCTGCACTCAAAATTTGACATGAAGCCCTGCACACACGTGTGTATCATTTCGCGAAGACATGCTCACCCGACAATTAACAGTTGCTCGTCGTCATATTATTGTCCATCATGTCCTTCCAAGATCGAGCACACATCCTTCCATCTTCCAGTCACATTCCGCGCCTTCACTCCATCATCCCAAGCTCAAATCCTCTCGGAACTCCTCTTGCGTTTAGAAAAACGAAACTGCCAAGAGCGACAACTGCGCCTACACTTATTAAAGGTCGCACACCACCATTTACTATAGCTATATTTACATATACACGAATATTTATTCTGACATATTCCAAGACAGTGTCATGTGTACCAAGGGCCAGTCGAGCTCTCTCTGCTTTTTAACCTTCTGCCTTTGTCTCTTCTCTGTCCCTGTCCTCTTACTCTTACTTGCAAATCACTTACTGCCCCGTGTGCCGGGTGCCGATCATCTAATTGCATGCACAGGATTATTTGTTTGCATGTATCCATGTTTTTTTTATATACACATGTAAGAGAAGGGACCACTATCAAGGTGACGTTGCTTAAATTGGTGTTACTAATAGACATTTTCTGCAACCTCTAAAAATATTATAGAAACATTTCTGTTCATTTAAAACCTTAGCACCAGTCTCTTTCGATTCCTGATTTCACCAATTATTGGCAGAACGTAAATAACAGAAAGACAAGATGAAATAACTAGCCAAGAGTCGACCAATATAGTGGAAAATAAGAAACAAAACGCAGATTTGCTCTTGTGGAATCCAAAAGGATTTCAAGACCACTGCTGGCTTGTAATGGGAACATTATTAATGTTGATTAGGATAATCTTGTCTGGAAATCGTTTGTAAGTCTTGTATTATCGTTAAGAATTCAATGTTTCAGCATATCTTGATTAGTATGTTACCTCCTTCGTATGTGCAAGTCATGTCAGGTATCTCCCAAAGTTTAGGTAGAGGTCTAGTTGTAAACTTAATGACATTGATAATGGTATCATTCACTGATCCCGTGCTTAATGAATTTGGGTTAAAGAGCATTTGAAAGCCATAGCAAGTCGGCCATGTGATTATCTTTAATTTTCGTAATTCGAAACAATTCGTTATTTTTTCGTATTCGAGTCTGTTTGATTTGGCTTTAATTATCAGTCATCGCATACTAGCGGTAAAAAACAATGACCCCATTAAGATGTTAATTGTCCCTTGAGGGATTCTATTCCACTCCTTAAATAAGGACCTACGTGATTTGAGAGACTTTATATGGACGTTGACGCGATTCCTAACCCTCCGGTGTAGATAGTCCCACACATGCTCAATTGGGGACATGTCCGGACTGTATGATCAAGAAGTGGAACGACGTTTTGAGCCAGAAAGTCACGACAATCCCTAGGAACATGGGTCTTCACTTTGTCCTGCTGGAATGTAAAGTTGATTTGATGAATAAGAGGAAGAACGTGTGGCCTCAAGAGTTGATCCCGATATCTCACTGTTGTATGATGACCATGGGTAACCAAGAGAGGTGTTTTCACGCCTTGATATATCCCTGCTAATACCATATCAGACCCTTCACCGAATCTATCAACTATGGTTACGCAAGCGTCAATATATCGCTCACCATTACGTCGATAGACACGCTGTCGTCAATATGATTAAGGCGTGAAGAGAGACTCGTCAGTGAACAACACGCATCCCCGATGGGCCACACGAAACCGAGCAGGTGCATGTGCAAGCAGCGACTGCATTTGACGTTATCATCGTCTCTACGTAAGTAGCGAGCCAACAAAGGATGTCATGGCCTTACATGAAACTTCTGCAACCGATTCTTAACCGTTTTTGGACACACTGGCTGACCATGAGAGCTGACATCTTGACGTGCCGTCTCCGTCGTTATCTAAAATCGGTTACATAGGTGTGATATACATATGCCTCTATCTTGACGTCGCGAGGTAATATATGGGCGTCCGCTCCTGGGACGGTCATCCAATTTTCATGTGAATCTGAGACGCCTAACTGAATGGATATTGTTGTTTCATGTACAACATTTTGCTAGGCTACATGACGTTACAAAAGTTTCTGCATCATCAGAGCCCAACGGCCCTACCCCTAACGACGTCATTCAATCCCGGCATTTAGCTGTTAAATTGCTTCAAAAAAATATTGTAATACTCATCTGCACTGTTCAGGTGTTCAATTTGAAATGATTTACCAGCACATATGTTGCAAGAGTATCCTGGATTCACGTTTTCTTGAAAAATCTGCTGAAAGTGGTAATACTGATTTATATTTAAGCATTTTTGCAATTATCTATAATTATTTATCTTGCACTAAATCGGTAAAGTTACTTTGGGAGCCGTCTCGGAAACCTGGTTCATTTGTGAAGTCTTGTAAGAAAGGGAATCGCAACATTGATATCACAGCGTTGTTGAGTGATATCCTTACTGTTGTGATAATTTCACGAGTTTTTAGGTGTTATTGATTTCCGCTTGATACCATACTTTAATTCAGATAATTTGAAATGTTGTATACTGTTGCTCATCACTTATCACATTTACAGTTTTGCTTGATATGATTTTATCAAGTATGCTCAGAGACAAAAAGGTGCAGTCAAGGAGACTTAGCCAAAGGGAGAAAGGAAAAGCGTCTACCCTATCAGTTAAATGATCCTCCCGAGGCGGACCAATCACAAAAGACAGTTAACAACCCTGTCGGACCTGACCAGATACTGGTGTAAATGGCCAAGTTTGAGCAATTGATCGCTGAAAAATTTGAGGAGAGATTGGACCAGAGCTTCAACATATAGTTTGGCTTCAATCAATGCATGTAGTGCCCCGCCCCTCTTATCAATGTTTTCGACTTAAACACGTATAGGATTGCAACTGAGTATTTCCGACTGTTTCCTAGTAAAATTATTTGTAGGATTGTCTAGCATACAATACCTTCCAGTTCCGCAATCAAAAAGAAACGCTACCATACACCATGCTGATTCAAAGAAGGTCGAATCAGCTATACGTTGCAAATTTATAGCTAAACTATTTGTTAAATACTGTATTATATTACATATTCCTATCTTTATATTGCTACTCGCTGGTGAATGATTTGTGAAAACTTTAGATATCTGTGCTTGCGCAATCGTCACTTAAACGTAGCTGATAGGTGTCGGTAGCATGCTTGTCAGATTCAAAGAACAACAATAAACCAAAATAAACAAATTTGTTTAATGACATCAAGACGAAATTATCAATATCTACATCCTACTAGATTCTTTAGTTAGTTATACATCAAAAATAGGTAATAAAATAGTCAACACACTATTACACAACCAATTACCTGTAACAGATAAATATGATATACTTGTGGGGTGAATAAGTCCGTCGGCCGGCATCAGTGTTTTCCTTTTTTTACAACTTCTCAATAATCAAGAGTCCTAGGGACTAGATTGTTTGGGCCTCTAGCATTCTGGTTGAAGGGCTACAAAGTTTGTTTAAATGAAAGTCTTTGACCATCATTGAAGGTCACATGGGTCAAATAGGCTAAAATCTTGAAAAAAAACTTCTCAATAACCAAGAGGCCCAGGGACTTGTTATTGGGCCTGTAGCATGCTAGGGCAAAGGGGTACCATGTGTATTCAAATGAATGATCTTCATCTACGTTCAAGGTCACATGGGTCAATAGGCTAAAATATTCAAACAACTACTTACTAATAACCAAGAGGCCCAGGGACTTGATATTGGGCCTGTGGTATGCTTGGGTGAAAAGCATGTAACTTTTTCAAACGAAAAACCTTAATCTACATTCACGGTCACATGGATCCAATAGGTTTAAAACTTTAAATAAACAGATTTCTCGATAACCAAGAGACCTGATATTCGGCCAATAGTATGCTGGAATGAAGTGCTAGAAAATGAATTCGGAATCCGGCAGTGCTAAAGATGCGGCTGTACCTCTGCTATGTTGGAGTCATCCATTATAAAGAAGAACAAACAAGTACATTGTCGAATTTCCGTAGCAATCTGCCCCTTTATTAGGACACCAATAAATTGCAAACGATCACATATAGACAGAGAGCATAAAGCAGTTACACATATTTAAACGATGAACAACTAAAAATATCGTTATGTTTGTGAAAAAGATTACATTGGTCAATAATTAATTCACAGAGGGCCAATAATAATTAATTAGAAAACAATTTATGTGGTGTATATCTGTTAATAAATCATCAATTAATCAATAAATAAACAGTATAACAAAAGGATTAAAAAATATCAAAAAAAAAACCAAAACAAAAAAACACCAACAAACAAAACAAAGCATAACGACTTGAATCGATATGATGGCAGCGTGTATTATGTAGTAAATGTTTTTGTTATTGTTTATACATGTTATGATGTTATACAATAGATGTTGATGTTAGAATTCGCATAGACCGAAAGTTTAGAAAGATAATAAGAGTTCAAACACTGCGAATTGTAAGTCAGACATGTTATAAAAAGACTAAAGGTGAAGATTGTTTTAACCGAAATAATCTATGTCAAAAAAAAAAGTAATCAAATTAATGGTTTAGTGACCGAATGATTCAACAAAACATAGAGAAGGATGATGGACTTAATTAGCTCACCAACACCAAACCTATCAGGGGGAAATAATCAAAATAATAAGGAATGTGGAATCGTTGTTTAGTGATCAAAACAACGACGTCCAGATACATGATATGTTGACACCAATTTGTATGATGTTCCGTTAGGTCTAAATTTCCAATATCGCCCCTTCGCTTATTCGACCTGGTTTTTTTCATATTTGCATTATGTGTTGCCCTTGCCTATATATCTTTAGTAAACCAAGTTGTATAACAGCACACTATATGCTACCGTTTGCAATACCGCAGCACATGACGTTATTCTGACGCCATAGTGGACTATGAAATATTGAAGATAACATGTACTGTGGCTTTAATTTGAATCAATCGCTTAGACGACACTGATTTATGCCAGGTTATTTTGACGTCATTTCTGGCGCCATGTTGGAATACGTTACGTTAATGCTTTGCACTCTAACTCAGATAACATGCATACTGTTTTCATAACCAATATAACGGTAAAAGAGTTATAAGAGACAGTGTCCGCTCAGATGAAGAGGAGTTCGGGAGAGTGAGAGAGAGTCTCCTGAAGTTCTACTTGAGGGACTAGTTAAGGAACCTGAGATGGAAAGTTGTTTAGTGAAACTCTGTTATGGAGAAATGCAATAAATAGCAAGATATGAAACAAAAACCACCACTTTACGATCACCAATTGCATACGTTTTGCATTTACATAAATTTACATTTTTTTAAATGCACATGTTCAACTTTTGTTAACATAAGAGCTGTCAAATTAAATCTCCAGAGGCATGCCAATTATTAGTTTTTAATATCGCTATATCACTTTAGTGTGTATGTACACTACACGTCACCGTTGTACAATTATTAGTTTTGACTCTATAAAGATATCGCTCTTGTGTAGTTTACAGTAGAAAACTTCGTAATTAAGGTTTGGCTGTATTATGATATAATAGCACCCTATTAACATCGCGGTACTTCCTCATTCCATATTTATCAAACATACCTGTACATATGCAACGCTATACCTTTTATTATTGATATATAACCGGTTCCCTGAAAGTCACTGATCTGAACTTGGACGCTATTTGTTGAGTAACAGTACTGATCGTTTATTTGTAGATAGCCCGATCGATATGTTTAACGAAGCATTGTAACCTTTATTCTAACAAGGATATACTATACGTGTTTAGGTGTTAGGCGTATCAATGAAGACGTTCATGGGAGTTAACGAACAATTCAGTAATTTTATTGATGACCAAGTTTTATTTGTCTACTATGCTTGTGAAGTAATGTTTTAATGTAATAAACGAGTTCGTAATGTTTCAATACATACATCTTCTTCGAATATATATTCTATACAGCCCAATAACTAATCATTGTACTGATAATTGATTCACTCCTTTATGATTAGGGAACTGACGGGTTTAACTTGGTGTTCATAGCAGAGAATATCAAAACAAAAACAACATTGATACACGAACACAATATATGGTTATTGATTCAAATTTGAGTTGATATGGATTTCGAAGGTACCCTACACCTTTGAAATTCATCGTAAAGAACGTTTTCGGTTGCAGATTAAAAAATGTGGTAACGTTGCCACCTTAATCGTTGTTAAAAGTTTGGATCACAAACACAAGTTAAAAATGACATTGTATGCGCACGGTGCAACCTAGTATTCTTTGGTGTTTTTGTTTTTGTTTTTGTTTTTTTTATCATAACTAATCATTTTAAATGTGAAAAAAATTACAAAAAACATGAAAATCACAAAATAAGCCTTCGACCAGCGCGAGACCTGTAAACAATGTGACGGCATCGGAATGTACAAGGTGCAACAAATACAAAAATGTATTGATCATTGGTTATAAAACAACGCAAATGTCCGTTTTAACTAGATATATTTGTAGTTAAAACAAACATATTAGTAAGTTTAAACAAATGAGTTTAAAAACAAATCAGTTATGAAGGATAATGATGCTAAACCACATGATTTAACACCGTTGTACTCACTTTCACACATTTGTCATAAATTGTGGTTGCACAACGAGTTGAACCAATCTTTTTTTTCTGATCTATTAGGACTTATAAAAATAACTTACGACAGTGAAAAAGTACTAAGTACAACAACCAGGAATTTGCGTGACCTGTTTCGACCACAGTAAAACGTACGTGTTAAGACGCTTCCTATGCATGTTAGTCTGGGATTTTTTTCTGGAATCTGGGAAACGGGTTGCTATGTACTGCCGTAACTGTGTCATTGGGCAAACACCCTTATACAAAGAGACCCCGCCTCAGAGGAAATAAATAAATGATAAAAAACGGTCTCCTAGTAAACCGTCAATGGAACTTTAGGAAAATATATAGTTAAGGGTATATTTCACGTGAGGTACAGTTCAGGGAACCGCCCACGGTAGCGGCTTTATGTTTATTGATGATTGAGACAAGCTTTTTTATTGACAGTAATTAAGTTATGGATTGCGAAAGACAAGTCTTGTGGATAATTGCAGTCCACGTTTGATGATGGCTGAATGATAATCTGCTAAAAAGAGGCATGCTTTTGACAACTAAGTCAAAGTTTATAATGCCTGAACCAAGATTTATACTAATTAACTGATGAGCTACAATAGTTGACGTTTAGATTCTTGAGTCATTTTGTACGACAGCTGAGACAGGAATTTGGACAAACGAGTGATGAGTTTTGATAATACGTAATTTTTACGAAAGTTTTGCCACGGGTTATAGAAGAACATGATTGAAGAAAGGTGTATAATAGTTTCCGTTAATTGACTCTTGTGTTATGGTCGTTGACAGTTGGTTGTTGAACCCTCCGGGCAACACTGTCCAACACAACTCGACTTGGAGAACACGAGTCCAGTTTGACATTTGCGAAAAGCAGCAATAATTCCTTCGCCACAGGCTACCATCATGTTTGCGTTGTATGGATGACGGTAATTACAACCGTAAGACTGTTCTTGACAAAACGTTTCTGTGGAAAGAAAAAAAAAGTAATTTTAGCTCATGTAAAGGTTATATGGCAAAATATTTAATGTCTATTGTTATAGTGTGTTGTTCATATGTCTCTGTTTTATAAACGGCGCATATCAAACCCCAATTATTAAACAGTTCCACCGATTGACTGATTTAAGAGTGAGCTGTGAATGAGAACTATATTTCGTGGTTATCTCAAAATATTCTTTGTGTGCATCTGCAATGACAAGGGAAGTTAATCAGTCATGTGTATGGTATGGTTATGGATACATGTGCAAATTATTAACATATGTAGATGCAAACGAATGTTGAATGTGAGAATACCTATAAATATGCGCCCGTAACAAGGATATGGAAATTAAACCGATATAATTCAAACCGCCCCGGTTTGAATTCTATTTCCTTTTTTAATAAGGTTCGTATGGCTTATGCTCGAGACTGGCGTATTTCAAGAGGGTTTCTGATGACAATGTTGGACGTTCGAGTTCTCACCAGCATTACAGCGTATATATATATATATATATGTCAAGTAGTAATAACGACAGTACAGAGAAGTAAATTGTAAAATTTTCGAGGTAATCTGCCCCTTTATCAAGACACAGGTAAATAACATACGATCACATATAGACATAGAGCATGGAACAGTTATACAGATATAGTAGGTATAAACAACAAAAAATATCGTAATGTTGTAAAAACGATCCCCTCGGCCGATACTTAATTCGCCGAGGGCCTATTATTATTAATTAGGAAACATCTTTGGTGGTGTACAGATGGTAAAAGTAATTGAAAAAATAGATAAATAAATAAATAATATAACTTAAAGGTTTAACAAAATAATAAATCAATTTTCGTGACAAACATAGCGTATGCGTTCTGTATGGGAAAATACTGTATTGTTGCATTTGCTTTTAATTTGTAAGGCTGGCTTATTTTCAAAGCAATGTAGTTGATAAAATATTCTACATTGAAAGTAAAAAAAAAAGACACCATAACCAAATGGATGATCAGAAATGCACAGGTATAATTACTCTGATTATAAAACTTTGAATATCAATTGCATTGATTAAGACTTATACACGGATCAGGTCCAGCAGACCTTATTATAGCACAATCCACATGATTGACACGTGATAACAGTTTAGTGATTATGATCGTACCAACCAGTCCCTTTGCTCGCCAGAACGAAACGCTATATTTTGGCGATACTTTTCACTGCAATGAATGCATGGCTTTATCTATACTTATACCGTATGGTTGTAGTTACCCAAGAACGTTTTGAGATGACCCCACACTTTATGCCTTATCAATTGTAGGAATGAAAACATAAAAG